>NC_091227.1:695193-908301 GCF_040958095.1 Procambarus clarkii | reverse complement strand
CTCAGAATTTCGCATAATATTGCATTTTAAGCAAGTTTTCTTGCATTTTGTTTCGTACGAAAAATCATCGAATTTAGCAATATTTTGACGTTTATCATCCTCTTTTCCTTTATGTGACTTAAACAAAATATCATCAAATTAGGCAATATTTTGCCGTTTTCCACGTTTTTGTGAATTTTCAGTCTATGGGTATTAATTCATATATATACGATAAAAAATTATGCAAACACATAATTGATTAGATAATAACCTTAAATACTTCATTTTCAATCAACTATTTGTTTCTCGTTAAAATACTGAGTAAGATATTAAAAAGGGGAGAAGTTCGGTTTTTATTGCATATATCGACGTTTCAGCCGGAATAGAGCGATTTTCGTGTACATCTTCCATCGGTAATATAAACGGAAATTCAGGAACATTTTAGTTAATACCAATGAAAACACATTGATTTTTATCATTTGTATTGGTAACAACACTGTCATATGTCTTTTCTTGGATCTAAATAATGCGAAACCTCGCTCTATGATTTGAAGTTAAAATCCTCATATATGGTTAAATATTGACTTTTTTCACGTTTTTCATGTAGTTTGATATAACGTAAATATATTCATTTTTACCAATATTTCGATACTATTTCATTTAGTATCACGATATGTGATTTGGCCTTCAAATCTCAGAATTTCGCATAATATTGCATTTTAAGCAAGTTTTCTTGCCTTTTGTTTCGTACGAAAAATCATCGAATTTAGCAATATTTTGACGTTTATCATCCCCTTTTCCTTTATGTGACTTAAACAAAATATCATCGAATTAGGCAATATTTTGCCGTTTTCCACGTTTTTGTGAATATTCAGTCTATGGGTATTAATTCATATATATACGATAAAAATGATGCAAACACATAATTGATTAGATAATAACTTTAAATACTTCATTTTCAATCATCTATTTGTTTCTCGTTAAAATACTGAGTAAGATAATGAAATGGGGAGAAGTTCGGTTTTTATTGCATATATCGACGTTTCAGCCGGATTAGAGCGGTTTTACGTGTACATCTTCTCTCGGTAATATAAACGGAAAATCAAGAACATTTTAGTTAATTCTAATGAAAACACATTGATTTTTATAATTTGTATTGGAAACAACATTGTCATATGTCTATTCTTGGATCTAAATAATACGAAACCTCGCTCTATGATTTGAAGTTAAAATCCTCAAATATGGTTAAATATTGACTTTTTTCACGTTTTTCATGTAGTTTGATATTACGTAAATATATTCATTTTTACCAATATTTCGATACTATTTCATGTAGTATCACGATATGTGATTTGGCCTTCAAATCTCAGAATTTCGCATAATATTGCATTTTAAGCAAGTTTTCTTGCCTTTTGTTTCGTACGAAAAATCATCGAATTAAGCAATATTTTGACGTTTATAATCCCCTTTTCCTATATGTGACTTAAACAAAATATCATAGAATTAGGCAATATTTTGCCGTTTTCCACGTTTTTGTGAATTTTCAGTCTATGGGTATTAATACATATATATACGATAAAAATGATGCAAACACATAATTGATTAGATAATAACCTTAAATACTTCATTTTCAATCATCTATTTGTTTCTCGTTAAAATACTGAGTAAGATAATGAAAAGGGGAGAAGTTCGGTTTTTATTGCATATATCGACGTTTCAGCCGGATTAGAGCGGTTTTACGTGTACATCTTCCCTCGGTAATATAAACGGAAAATCAAGAACATTTTAGTTAATTCTAATGAAAACACGTTGATTTTTATAATTTGCATTGGAAACAACATTGTCATATGTCTGTTCTTGGATCTAAATAATACGAAACCTCGCTCTATGATTTGAAGTTAAAATCCTCATATATGGTTAAATATTGACTTTTTTCACGTGTTTCATGTAGTTTGATATAACGTAAATATATTCATTTTTACCAATATTTCGATACTATTTCATGTAGTATCACGATATGTGATTTGGCCTTCAAATCTCAGAATTTCGCATAATATTGCATTTTAAGCAAGTTTTCTTGACTTTTGTTTCGTACGAAAAATCATCGAATTTAGCAATATTTTGACGTTTATCATCCTCTTTTCCTTTATGTGACTTAAACAAAATATCATCGAATTAGGCAATATTTTGCCGTTTTCCACGTTTTTGTGAATTTTCAGTCTATGGGTATTAATTCATATATATACGATAAAAATGATGCAAACACATAATTGATTAGATAATAACCTTAAATACTTCTTTTTCAATCAACTATTTGTTTCTCGTTAAAATACTGAGTAAGATATTGAAAAGGGGAGAAGTTCTGTTTTTATTGCATATATCGACGTTTCAGCCGGAATAGAGCGATTTTCGTGTACATCTTCCATCGGTAATATAAACGGAAATTCAGGAACATTTTAGTTAATACCAATGAAAACACATTGATTTTTATCATTTGTATTGGTAACAACACTGTCATATGTCTTTTCTTGGATCTAAATAATGCGAAACCTCGCTCTATGATTTGAAGCTAAAATCCTCATATATGGTTAAATATTGACTTTTTTCACGTTTTTCATGTAGTTTGATATAACGTAAATATATTCATTTTTACCAATATTTCGATACTATTTCATGTAGTATCACGATATGTGATTTGGCCTTCAAATCTCAGAATTTCGAATAATATTGCATTTTAAGCAAGTTTTCTTGCCTTTTGTTTCGTACGAAAAATCATCGAATTTAGCAATATTTTGACGTTTATCATCCCCTTTTCCTTCATGTGACTTAAACAAAATATCATCGAATTAGGCAATATTTTGCCGTTTTCCACGTTTTTGTGAATTTTCAGTCTATGGGTATTAATTCATATATATACGATAAAAATGATGCAAACACATAATTGATTAGATAATAACCTTAAATACTTCATTTTCAATCATCTATTTGTTTCTCGTTAAAATACTGAGTAAGATAATGAAAAGGGGAGAAGTTCGGTTTTTATTGCATATATCGACGTTTCAGCCGGATTAGAGCGGTTTTACGTGTACATCTTCCCTCGGTAATATAAACGGAAAATCAAGAACATTTTAGTTAATTCTAATGAAAACACATTGATTTTTATAATTTGCATTGGAAACAACATTGTCATATGTCTGTTCTTGGATCTAAATAATACGAAACCTCGCTCTATGATTTGAAGTTAAAATCCTCAAATATGGTTAAATATTGACTTTTTTCAAGTTTTTCATGTAGTTTGATATTACGTAAATATATTCATTTTTACCAATATTTCGATACTATTTCATGTAGTATCACGATATGTGATTTGAACTTCAAATCTCAGAATTTCGCATAATATTGCATTTTAAGCAAGATTTCTTGCCTTTTGTTTCGTACGAAAAATCATCGAATTTAGCAATATTTTGACGTTTATCATCCCCTTTTCCTTTATGTGACTTAAACAAAATATCATCGAATTAGGCAATATTTTGCCGTTTTCCACGTTTTTGTGAATTTTCAGTCTATGGGTATTAATTCATATATATACGATAAAAATGATGCAAACACATAATTGATTAGATAATAACCTTAAATACTTCATTTTCAATCAACTATTTGTTTCTCGTTAAAATACTGAGTAAGATATTTAAAAGGGGAGAAGTTCTGTTTTTATTGCATATATCGACGTTTCAGCCGGAATAGAGCGATTTTCGTGTACATCTTCCATCGGTAATATAAACGGAAAATCAGGAACATTTTAGTTAATACCAATGAAAACACATTGATTTTTATCATTTGTATTGGTAACAACACTGTCATATGTCTTTTCTTGGATCTAAATAATGTGAAACCTCGCTCTATGATTTGAAGTTAAAATCCTCATATATGGTTAAATATTGACTTTTTTCACGTTTTTCATGTAGTTTGATATAACATAAATATATTCATTTTTACCAATATTTCGATACTATTTCATGTAGTATCACGATATGTGATTTGGCCTTCAAATCTCAGAATTTCGCATAATATTGCATTTTAAGCAAGTTTTCTTGCCTTTTGTTTCGTACGAAAAATCATCGAATTTAGCAATATTTTGACGTTTATCATCCCCTTTTCCTTTATGTGACTTAAACAAAATATCATCGAATTAGGCAATATTTTGCCGTTTTCCACGTTTTTGTGAATTTTCAGTCTATGGGCATTAATTCATATATATACGATAAAAATGATGCAAACACATAATTGATTAGATAATAACTTTAAATACTTCATTTTCAATCATCTATTTGTTTCTCGTTAAAATACTGAGTAAGATAATGAAATGGGGAGAAGTTCGGTTTTTATTGCATATATCGACGTTTCAGCCGGATTAGAGCGGTTTTACGTGTACATCTTCTCTCGGTAATATAAACGGAAAATCAAGAACATTTTAGTTAATTCTAATGAAAACACATTGATTTTTATAATTTGTATTGGAAACAACATTGTCATATGTCTATTCTTGGATCTAAATAATACGAAACCTCGCTCTATGATTTGAAGTTAAAATCCTCAAATATGGTTAAATATTGACTTTTTTCACGTTTTTCATGTAGTTTGATATTACGTAAATATATTCATTTTTACCAATATTTCGATACTATTTCATGTAGTATCACGATATGTGATTTGGCCTTCAAATCTCAGAATTTCGCATAATATTGCATTTTAAGCAAGTTTTCTTGCCTTTTGTTTCGTACGAAAAATCATCGAATTAAGCAATATTTTGACGTTTATAATCCCCTTTTCCTTTATGTGACTTAAACAAAATATCATCGAATTAGGCAATATTTTGCCGTTTTCCACGTTTTTGTGAATTTTCAGTCTATGGGTATTAATTCATATATATACGATAAAAATGATGCAAACACATAATTGATTAGATAATAACCTTAAATACTTCATTTTCAATCATCTATTTGTTTCTCGTTAAAATACTGAGTAAGATAATGAAAAGGGGAGAAGTTCTGTTTTTATTGCATATATCGACGTTTCAGCCGGAATAGAGCGATTTTCGTGTAAATCTTCCATCGGTAATATAAACGGAAAATCAGGAACATTTTAGTAAATACTAATGAAAAAACATTGATTTTTATCATTTGTATTGGAAACAACATTGTCATATGTCTTTTCTTGGATCTAAATAATACGAAACCTCGCTCTATGATTTGAAGTTAAAATCCTCAAATATGGTTAAATAGTGACTTTTTTCACGTTTTTCATGTAGTTTGATACTACGTAAATATATTCATTTTTACCAATATTTAGATTCTATTTCATGTAGTATCACGATATGTGACTTGGCCTTCAAATCTCAGAATTTCGCATAATATTGCATTTTAAGAAAGTTTTCTTGCCTTTGGTTTCGTACGAAAAATCATCGAATTTAGCAATATTTTGACGTTTATCATCCCCTTTTCCTTTATTTGATTTAAACAAAATATCATCGAAATAGGCAATATTTTGCGGTTTTTCCACGTTTTTGTGAATTTTCACTCTATGGGTATTATTTCATATATATACGATAAAAATTATGCAAACACATAATTGATTAGATAATAACCTTAAATACTTCATTTTCAATCATCTATTTGTTTCTCGTAAAATAGTGAGTAAGATATTGAAAAGGGGAGAAGTTCGGTTTTTATTGCATATATCGACGTTTCAGCCGGATTAGAGCGGTTTTACGTGTACATCTTCCCTCGGTAATATAAACGGAAAATCAGGAACATTTTAGTTAATTCTAATGAAAACACATTCATTTTTATCATTTGTATTGGAAACAACATTGTCATATGTCTTTTCTTGGATCTAAATAATACGAAACCTCTCTCTATGATTTGAAGTTAAAATCCTCAAATATGGTTAAATAGTGACTTTTTTCACGTTTTTCATGTAGTTTGATACTACGTAAATATATTGAGTTATACCAATATTTCCATTCTATTTCATGTAGTATCACGATATGTGATTTGGCCTTCAAATCTCAGAATTTCGCATAATATTGCATTTTAAGCAAGTTTTCTTGCATTTTGTTTCGTACGAAAAATCATCGAATTTAGCAATATTTTGACGTTTATCATCCTCTTTTCCTTTATGTGACTTAAACAAAATATCATCAAATTAGGCAATATTTTGCCGTTTTCCACGTTTTTGTGAATTTTCAGTCTATGGGTATTAATTCATATATATACGATAAAAATTATGCAAACACATAATTGATTAGATAATAACCTTAAATACTTCATTTTCAATCAACTATTTGTTTCTCGTTAAAATACTGAGTAAGATATTAAAAAGGGGAGAAGTTCGGGTTTTATTGCATATATCGACGTTTCAGCCGGAATAGAGCGATTTTCGTGTACATCTTCCATCGGTAATATAAACGGAAATTCAGGAACATTTTAGTTAATACCAATGAAAACACATTGATTTTTATCATTTATATTGGTAACAACACTGTCATATGTCTTTTCTTGGATCTAAATAATGCGAAACCTCGCTCTATGATTTGAAGTTAAAATCCTCATATATGGTTAAATATTGACTTTTTTCACGTTTTTCATGTAGTTTGATATAACGTAAATATATTCATTTTTACCAATATTTCGATACTATTTCATTTAGTATCACGATATGTGATTTGGCCTTCAAATCTCAGAATTTCGCATAATATTGCATTTTAAGCAAGTTTTCTTGCCTTTTGTTTCGTACGAAAAATCATCGAATTTAGCAATATTTTGACGTTTATCATCCCCTTTTCCTTTATGTGACTTAAACAAAATATCATCGAATTAGGCAATATTTTGCCGTTTTCCACGTTTTTGTGAATATTCAGTCTATGGGTATTAATTCATATATATACGATAAAAATGATGCAAACACATAATTGATTAGATAATAACTTTAAATACTTCATTTTCAATCATCTATTTGTTTCTCGTTAAAATACTGAGTAAGATAATGAAATGGGGAGAAGTTCGGTTTTTATTGCATATATCGACGTTTCAGCCGGATTAGAGCGGTTTTACGTGTACATCTTCTCTCGGTAATATAAACGGAAAATCAAGAACATTTTAGTTAATTCTAATGAAAACACATTGATTTTTATAATTTGTATTGGAAACAACATTGTCATATGTCTATTCTTGGATCTAAATAATACGAAACCTCGCTCTATGATTTGAAGTTAAAATCCTCAAATATGGTTAAATATTGACTTTTTTCACGTTTTTCATGTAGTTTGATATTACGTAAATATATTCATTTTTACCAATATTTCGATACTATTTCATGTAGTATCACGATATGTGATTTGGCCTTCAAATCTCAGAATTTCGCATAATATTGCATTTTAAGCAAGTTTTCTTGCCTTTTGTTTCGTACGAAAAATCATCGAATTAAGCAATATTTTGACGTTTATAATCCCCTTTTCCTTTATGTGACTTAAACAAAATATCATAGAATTAGGCAATATTTTGCCGTTTTCCACGTTTTTGTGAATTTTCAGTCTATGGGTATTAATACATATATATACGATAAAAATGATGCAAACACATAATTGATTAGATAATAACCTTAAATACTTCATTTTCAATCATCTATTTGTTTCTCGTTAAAATACTGAGTAAGATAATGAAAAGGGGAGAAGTTCGGTTTTTATTGCATATATCGACGTTTCAGCCGGATTAGAGCGGTTTTACGTGTACATCTTCCCTCGGTAATATAAACGGAAAATCAAGAACATTTTAGTTAATTCTAAGGAAAACACATTGATTTTTATAATTTGCATTGGAAACAACATTGTCATATGTCTGTTCTTGGATCTAAATAATACGAAACCTCGCTCTATGATTTGAAGTTAAAATCCTCATATATGGTTAAATATTGACTTTTTTCACGTGTTTCATGTAGTTTGATATAACGTAAATATATTCATTTTTACCAATATTTCGATACTATTTCATGTAGTATCACGATATGTGATTTGGCCTTCAAATCTCAGAATTTCGCATAATATTGCATTTTAAGCAAGTTTTCTTGCCTTTTGTTTCGTACGAAAAATCATCGAATTTAGCAATATTTTGACGTTTATCATCCCCTTTTCCTTTATGTGACTTAAACAAAATATCATCGAATTAGGCAATATTTTGCCGTTTTCCACGTTTTTGTGAATTTTCAGTCTATGGGTATTAATTCATATATATACGATAAAAATGATGCAAACACATAATTGATTAGATAATAACCTTAAATACTTCATTTTCAATCAACTATTTGTTTCTCGTTAAAATACTGAGTAAGATAATGAAAAGGGGAGAAGTTCGGTTTTTATTGCATATATCGACGTTTCAGCCGGAATAGAGCGATTTTCGTGTACATCTTCCATCGGTAATATAAACGGAAATTCAGGAACATTTTAGTTAATACCAATGAAAACACATTGATTTTTATCATTTGTATTGGTAACAACACTGTCATATGTCTTTTCTTGGATCTAAATAATGCGAAACCTCGCTCTATGATTTGAAGTTAAAATCCTCATATATGGTTAAATATTGACTTTTTTCACGTTTTTCATGTAGTT
The DNA here is from genome assembly GCF_040958095.1 of Procambarus clarkii. Taxonomy (NCBI): domain Eukaryota; kingdom Metazoa; phylum Arthropoda; class Malacostraca; order Decapoda; family Cambaridae; genus Procambarus; species Procambarus clarkii. The sequence goes on along the minus strand of NC_091227.1, from coordinate 899,654 downwards.
TGATATAACGTAAATATATTCATTTTTACCAATATTTCGATACTATTTCATGTAGTATCACGATATGTGATTTGGCCTTCAAATCTCAGAATTTCGAATAATATTGCATTTTAAGCAAGTTTTCTTGCCTTTTGTTTCGTACGAAAAATCATCGAATTTAGCAATATTTTGACGTTTATCATCCCCTTTTCCTTTATGTGACTTAAACAAAATATCATCGAATTAGGCAATATTTTGCCGTTTTCCACGTTTTTGTGAATTTTCAGTCTATGGGTATTAATTCATATATATACGATAAAAATGATGCAAACACATAATTGATTAGATAATAACCTTAAATACTTCATTTTCAATCATCTATTTGTTTCTCGTTAAAATACTGAGTAAGATAATGAAAAGGGGAGAAGTTCGGTTTTTATTGCATATATCGACGTTTCAGCCGGATTAGAGCGGTTTTACGTGTACATCTTCCCTCGGTAATATAAACGGAAAATCAAGAACATTTTAGTTAATTCTAATGAAAACACATTGATTTTTATAATTTGCATTGGAAACAACATTGTCATATGTCTGTTCTTGGATCTAAATAATACGAAACCTCGCTCTATGATTTGAAGTTAAAATCCTCAAATATGGTTAAATATTGACTTTTTTCAAGTTTTTCATGTAGTTTGATATTACGTAAATATATTCATTTTTACCAATATTTCGATACTATTTCATGTAGTATCACGATATGTGATTTGGCCTTCAAATCTCAGAATTTCGCATAATATTGCATTTTAAGCAAGATTTCTTGCCTTTTGTTTCGTACGAAAAATCATCGAATTTAGCAATATTTTGACGTTTATCATCCCCTTTTCCTTTATGTGACTTAAACAAAATATCATCGAATTAGGCAATATTTTGCCGTTTTCCACGTTTTTGTGAATTTTCAGTCTATGGGTATTAATTCATATATATACGATAAAAATGATGCAAACACATAATTGATTAGATAATAACCTTAAATACTTCATTTTCAATCAACTATTTGTTTCTCGTTAAAATACTGAGTAAGATATTGAAAAGGAGAGAAGTTCTGTTTTTATTGCATATATCGACGTTTCAGCCGGAATAGAGCGATTTTCGTGTACATCTTCCATCGGTAATATAAACGGAAAATCAGGAACATTTTAGTTAATTCTAATGAAAACACATTGATTTTTATAATTTGCATTGGAAACAACATTGTCATATGTCTGTTCTTGGATCTAAATAATACGAAACCTCGCTCTATGATTTGAAGTTAAAATCCTCATATATGGTTAAATATTGACTTTTTTCACGTTTTTCATTTAGTTTGATATAACGTAAATATATTCATTTTTACCAATATTTCGATACTATTTCATGTAGTATCACGATATGTGATTTGGCCTTCAAATCTCAGAATTTCGCATAATATTGCATTTTAAGCAAGTTTTCTTGACTTTTGTTTCGTACGAAAAATCATCGAATTTAGCAATATTTTGACGTTTATCATCCCATTTTCCTTTATGTGACTTAAACAAAATATCATCGAATTAGGCAATATTTTGCCGTTTTCTACGCTTTTGTGAATTTTCAGTCTATGGGTATTAATTCATTATATATACGATAAAAATTATGCAAACACATAATTGATTAGATAATAACCTTAAATACTTCATTTTCAATCATCTATTTGTTTCTCGTTAAAATACTGAGTAAGATAATGAAAAGGGGAGAAGTTCTGTTTTTATTGCATATATCGACGTTTCAGCCGGAATAGAGCGATTTTCGTGTACATCTTCCATCGGTAATATAAACGGAAAATCAGGAACATTTTAGTTAATACTAATGATAAAACATTGATTTTTATCTTTTGTATTGGAAACAACATTGTCATATGTCTTTTCTTGGATCTAAATAATACGAAACCTCGCTCTATGATTTGAAGTTAAAATCCTCAAATATGGTTAAATAGTGACTTTTTTCACGTTTTTCATGTAGTTTGATACTACGTAAATATATTCATTTTTACCAATATTTAGATTCTATTTCATGTAGTATCACGATATGTGATTTGGCCTTCAAATCTCAGAATTTCGCATAATATTGCACTTTAAGCAAGTTTTCTTGCATTTTGTTTCGTACGAAAAATCATCGAATTTAGCAATATTTTGACGTTTATCATCCCCTTTTCCTTTATTTGATTTAAACAAAATATCATCGAAATAGGTAATATTTTGCGGTTTTTCCACGTTTTTGTGAATTTTCACTCTATGGGTATTATTTCATATATATACGATAAAAATTATGCAAACACATAATTGATTAGATAATAACCTTAAATACTTCATTTTCAATCATCTATTTGTTTCTCGTAAAATAGTGAGTAAGATATTGAAAAGGGGAGAAGTTCGGTTTTTATTGCATATATCGAAGTTTCAGCCGGATTAGAGCGGTTTTACGTGTACATCTTCCCTCGGTAATATAAACGGAAAATCAGGAACATTTTAGTTAATTCTAATGAAAACACATTCATTTTTATCATTTGTATTGGAAACAACATTGTCATATGTCTTTTCTTGGATCTAAATAATACGAAACCTCTCTCTATGATTTGAAGTTAAAATCCTCAAATATGGTTAAATAGTGACTTTTTTCACGTTTCTCATGTAGTTTGATACTACGTAAATATATTGAGTTATACCAATATTTCGATTCTATTTCATGTAGTATCACGATATGTGATTTGGCCTTCAAATCTCAGAATTTCGCATAATATTGCATTTTAAGCAAGTTTTCTTGACTTTTGTTTCGTACGAAAAATCATCGAATTTAGCAATATTTTGACGTTTATCATCCCATTTTCCTTTATGTGACTTAAACAAAATATCATCGAATTAGGCAATATTTTGCCGTTTTCTACGCTTTTGTGAATTTTCAGTCTATGGGTATTAATTCATTATATATACGATAAAAATTATGCAAACACATAATTGATTAGATAATAACCTTAAATACTTCATTTTCAATCATCTATTTGTTTCTCGTTAAAATACTGAGTAAGATAATGAAAAGGGGAGAAGTTCTGTTTTTATTGCATATATCGACGTTTCAGCCGGAATAGAGCGATTTTCGTGTACATCTTCCATCGGTAATATAAACGGAAAATCAGGAACATTTTAGTTAATACTAATGAAAAAACATTGATTTTTATCTTTTGTATTGGAAACAACATTGTCATATGTCTTTTCTTGGATCTAAATAATACGAAACCTCGCTCTATGATTTGAAGTTAAAATCCTCAAATATGGTTAAATAGTGACTTTTTTCACGTTTTTCATGTAGTTTGATACTACGTAAATATATTCATTTTTACCAATATTTAGATTCTATTTCATGTAGTATCACGATATGTGATTTGGCCTTCAAATCTCAGAATTTCGCATAATATTGCATTTTAAGAAAGTTTTCTTGCCTTTTGTTTCGTACGAAAAATCATCGAATTTAGCAATATTTTGACGTTTATCATCCCCTTTTCCTTTATTTGATTTAAACAAAATATCATCGAAATAGGCAATATTTTGCGGTTTTTCCACGTTTTTGTGAATTTTAACTCTATGCGTATTATTTCATATATATACGATAAAAATTATGCAAACACATAATTGATTAGATAATAACCTTAAATACTTCATTTTCAATCAACTATTTGTTTCTCGTTAAAATACTGAGTAAGATATTGAAAAGGGGAGTAGTTCGGTTTTTATTACATATATCGACGTTTCAGCCGGAATAGAGCGATTTTCGTGTACATCTTCCATCGGTAATATAAACGGAAATTCAGGAACATTTTAGTTAATACCAATGAAAACACATTGATTTTTATCATTTGTATTGGTAACAACACTGTCATATGTCTTTTCTTGGATCTAAATAATGCGAAACCTCGCTCTATGATTTGAAGTTAAAATCCACATTTATGGTTAAATATTGAATTTTTCACGTTTTTCATGTAGTTTGATATAACGTAAATATATTCATTTTTACCAATATTTCGATACTATTTCATGTAGTATCACGATATGTGATTTGGACTTTAAATCTCAGAATTTCGCATAATATTGCATTTTAAGCAAGTTTTCTTGCCTTTTGTTTCGTACGAAAAATCATCGAATTTAGCAATATTTTGACGTTTATCATCCTCTTTTCCTTTATGTGACTTAAACAAAATATCATCGAATTAGGCAATATTTTGCCGTTTTCCACGTTTTTGTGAATTTTCAGTCTATGGGTATTAATTCATATATATACCATAAAAATTATGCAAACACATAATTGATTAGATAATAACCTTAAATACTTCATTTTCAATCAACTATTTGTTTCTCGTTAAAATACTGAGTAAGATATTGAAAAGGGGAGAAGTTCGGTTTTTATTGCATATATCGACGTTTCAGCCGGAATAGAGCGATTTTCGTGTACATCTTCCATCGGTAATATAAACGGAAATTCAGGAACATTTTAGTTAATACCAATGAAAACACATTGATTTTTATCATTTGTATTGGTAACAACACTGTCATATGTCTTTTCTTGGATCTAAATAATGCGAAACCTCGCTCTATGATTTGAAGTTAAAATCCTCATATATGGTTAAATATTGACTTTTTTCACGTTTTTCATGTAGTTTGATATAACGTAAATATATTCATTTTTACCAATATTTCGATACTATTTCATGTAGTATCACGATATGTGATTTGGCCTTCAAATCTCAGAATTTCGAATAATATTGCATTTTAAGCAAGTTTTCTTGCCTTTTGTTTCGTACGAAAAATCATCGAATTTAGCAATATTTTGACGTTTATCATCCCCTTTTCCTTTATGTGACTTAAACAAAATATCATCGAATTAGGCAATATTTTGCCGTTTTCCACGTTTTTGTGAATTTTCAGTCTATGGGTATTAATTCATATATATACGATAAAAATGATGCAAACACATAATTGATTAGATAATAACCTTAAATACTTCATTTTCAATCATCTATTTGTTTCTCGTTAAAATACTGAGTAAGATAATGAAAAGGGGAGAAGTTCGGTTTTTATTGCATATATCGACGTTTCAGCCGGATTAGAGCGGTTTTACGTGTACATCTTCCCTCGGTAATATAAACGGAAAATCAAGAACATTTTAGTTAATTCTAATGAAAACACATTGATTTTTATAATTTGCATTGGAAACAACATTGTCATATGTCTGTTCTTGGATCTAAATAATACGAAACCTCGCTCTATGATTTGAAGTTAAAATCCTCATATATGGTTAAATATTGACTTTTTTCACGTTTTTCATGTAGTTTGATATAACGTAAATATATTCATTTTTACCAATATTTCGATACTATTTCATGTAGTATCACGATATGTGATTTGGCCTTCAAATCTCAGAATTTCGCATAATATTGCATTTTAAGCAAGTTTTCTTGACTTTTGTTTCGTACGAAAAATCATCGAATTTAGCAATATTTTGACGTTTATCATCCCATTTTCCTTTATGTGACTTAAACAAAATATCATCGAATTAGGCAATATTTTGCCGTTTTCTACGCTTTTGTGAATTTTCAGTCTATGGGTATTAATTCATTATATATACGATAAAAATTATGCAAACACATAATTGATTAGATAATAACCTTAAATACTTCATTTTCAATCATCTATTTGTTTCTCGTTAAAATACTGAGTAAGATAATGAAAAGGGGAGAAGTTCTGTTTTTATTGCATATATCGACGTTTCAGCCGGAATAGAGCGATTTTCGTGTACATCTTCCATCGGTAATATAAACGGAAAATCAGGAACATTTTAGTTAATACTAATGAAAAAACATTGATTTTTATCTTTTGTATTGGAAACAACATTGTCATATGTCTTTTCTTGGATCTAAATAATACGAAACCTCGCTCTATGATTTGAAGTTAAAATCCTCAAATATTGTTAAATAGTGACTTTTTTCACGTTTTTCATGTAGTTTGATACTACGTAAATATATTCATTTTTACCAATATTTAGATTCTATTTCATGTAGTATCACGATATGTGATTTGGCCTTCAAATCTCAGAATTTCGCATAATATTGCATTTTAAGAAAGTTTTCTTGCCTTTTGTTTCGTACGAAAAATCATCGAATTTAGCAATATTTTGACGTTTATCATCCCCTTTTCCTTTATTTGATTTAAACAAAATATCATCGAAATAGGCAATATTTTGCGGTTTTTCCACGTTTTTGTGAATTTTAACTCTATGCGTATTATTTCATATATATACGATAAAAATTATGCAAACACATAATTGATTAGATAATAACCTTAAATACTTCATTTTCAATCAACTATTTGTTTCTCGTTAAAATACTGAGTAAGATATTGAAAAGGGGAGTAGTTCGGTTTTTATTACATATATCGACGTTTCAGCCGGAATAGAGCGATTTTCGTGTACATCTTCCATCGGTAATATAAACGGAAATTCAGGAACATTTTAGTTAATACCAATGAAAACACATTGATTTTTATCATTTGTATTGGTAACAACACTGTCATATGTCTTTTCTTGGATCTAAATAATGCGAAACCTCGCTCTATGATTTGAAGTTAAAATCCACATTTATGGTTAAATATTGAATTTTTCACGTTTTTCATGTAGTTTGATATAACGTAAATATATTCATTTTTACCAATATTTCGATACTATTTCATGTAGTATCACGATATGTGATTTGGACTTTAAATCTCAGAATTTCGCATAATATTGCATTTTAAGCAAGTTTTCTTGCCTTTTGTTTCGTACGAAAAATCATCGAATTTAGCAATATTTTGACGTTTATCATCCTCTTTTCCTTTATGTGACTTAAACAAAATATCATCGAATTAGGCAATATTTTGCCGTTTTCCACGTTTTTGTGAATTTTCAGTCTATGGGTATTAATTCATATATATACCATAAAAATTATGCAAACACATAATTGATTAGATAATAACCTTAAATACTTCATTTTCAATCAACTATTTGTTTCTCGTTAAAATACTGAGTAAGATATTGAAAAGGGGAGAAGTTCGGTTTTTATTGCATATATCGACGTTTCAGCCGGAATAGAGCGATTTTCGTGTACATCTTCCATCGGTAATATAAACGGAAATTCAGGAACATTTTAGTTAATACCAATGAAAACACATTGATTTTTATCATTTGTATTGGTAACAACACTGTCATATGTCTTTTCTTGGATCTAAATAATGCGAAACCTCGCTCTATGATTTGAAGTTAAAATCCTCATATATGGTTAAATATTGACTTTTTTCACGTTTTTCATGTAGTTTGATATAATGTAAATATATTCATTTTTACCAATATTTCGATACTATTTCATGTAGTATCACGATATGTGATTTGGCCTTCAAATCTCAGAATTTCGAATAATATTGCATTTTAAGCAAGTTTTCTTGCCTTTTGTTTCGTACGAAAAATCATCGAATTTAGCAATATTTTGACGTTTATCATCCCCTTTTCCTTTATGTGACTTATACAAAATATCATCGAATTAGGCAATATTTTGCCGTTTTCTACGTTTTTGTGAATTTTCAGTCTATGGGTATTAATTCATATATATACGATAAAAATGATGCAAACACATAATTGATTAGATAATAACCTTAAATACTTCATTTTCAATCATCTATTTGTTTCTCGTTAAAATACTGAGTAAGATAATGAAAAGGGGGAGAAGTTCGGTTTTTATTGCATATATCGACGTTTCAGCCGGATTAGAGCGGTTTACGTGTACATCTTCCCTCGGTAATATAAACGGAAAATCAAGAACATTTTAGTTAATTCTAATGAAAACACATTGATTTTTATAATTTGCATTGGAAACAACATTGTCATATGTCTGTTCTTGGATCTAAATAATACGAAACCTCGCTCTATGATTTGAAGTTAAAATCCTCAAATATGGTTAAATATTGACTTTTTTCAAGTTTTTCATGTAGTTTGATATTACGTAAATATATTCATTTTTACCAATATTTCGATACTATTTCATGTAGTATCACGATATGTGATTTGGCCTTCAAATCTCAGAATTTCGCATAATATTGCATTTTAAGCAAGATTTCTTGCCTTTTGTTTCGTACGAAAAATCATCGAATTTAGCAATATTTTGACGTTTATCATCCCCTTTTCCTTTATGTGACTTAAACAAAATATCATCGAATTAGGCAATATTTTGCCGTTTTCCACGTTTTTGTGAATTTTCAGTCTATGGGTATTAATTCATATATATACGATAAAAATGATGCAAACACATAATTGATTAGATAATAACCTTAAATACTTCATTTTCAATCAACTATTTGTTTCTCGTTAAAATACTGAGTAAGATATTGAAAAGGGGAGAAGTTCTGTTTTTATTGCATATATCGACGTTTCAGCCGGAATAGAGCGATTTTCGTGTACATCTTCCATCGGTAATATAAACGGAAAATCAGGAACATTTTAGTTAATACCAATGAAAACACATTGATTTTTATCATTTGTATTGGTAACAACACTGTCATATGTCTTTTCTTGGATCTAAATAATGCGAAACCTCGCTCTATGATTTGAAGTTAATATCCTCATATATGGTTAAATATTGACTTTTTTCACGTTTTTCATGTAGTTTGATATAACATAAATATTTTCATTTTTACCAATATTTCGATACTATTTCATGTAGTATCACGATATGTGAATTGGCCTTCAAATATCAGAATTTCGCATAATATTGCATTTTAAGCAAGTTTTCTTGCCTTTTGTTTCGTACGAAAAATCATCGAATTTAGCAATATTTTGACGTTTATCATCCCCTTTTCCTTTATGTGACTTAAACAAAATATCATCGAATTAGGCAATATTTTGCCGTTTTCCACGTTTTTGTGAATTTTCAGTCTATGGGTATTAATTCATATATATACGATAAAAATGATGCAAACACATAATTGATTAGATAATAACCTTAAATACTTCATTTTTAATCATCTATTTGTTTCTCGTTAAAATACTGAGTAAGATAATGAAAAGGGGAGAAGTTCGGTTTTTATTGCATATATCGACGTTTCAGCCGGATTAGAGCGGTTTTACGTGTACATCTTCCCTCGGTAATATAAACGGAAAATCAAGAACATTTTAGTTAATTCTAATGAAAACACATTGATTTTTATAATTTGCATTGGAAACAACATTGTCATATGTCTGTTCTTGGATCTAAATAATACGAAACCTCGCTCTATGATTTGAAGTTAAAATCCTCATATATGGTTAAATATTGACTTTTTTCACGTTTTTCATGTAGTTTGATATAACGTAAATATATTCATTTTTACCAATATTTCGATACTATTTCATGTAGTATCACGATATGTGATTTGGCCTTCAAATCTCAGAATTTCGCATAATATTGCATTTTAAGCAAGTTTTCTTGACTTTTGTTTCGTACGAAAAATCATCGAATTTAGCAATATTTTGACGTTTATCATCCCATTTTCCTTTATGTGACTTAAACAAAATATCATCGAATTAGGCAATATTTTGCCGTTTTCTACGCTTTTGTGAATTTTCAGTCTATGGGTATTAATTCATATATATACGATAAAAATTATGCAAACATATAATTGATTAGATAATAACCTTAAATACTTCATTTTCAATCAACTATTTGTTTCTCGTTAAAATACTGAGTAAGATATTGAAAAGGGGAGTAGTTCGGTTTTTATTACATATATCGACGTTTCAGCCGGAATAGAGCGATTTTCGTGTACATCTTCCATCGGTAATATAAACGGAAATTCAGGAACATTTTAGTTAATACCAATGAAAACACATTGATTTTTATCATTTGTATTGGTAACAACACTGTCATATGTCTTTTCTTGGATCTAAATAATGCGAAACCTCGCTCTATGATTTGAAGTTAAAATCCACATTTATGGTTAAATATTGAATTTTTCACGTTTTTCATGTAGTTTGATATAACGTAAATATATTCATTTTTACCAATATTTCGATACTATTTCATGTAGTATCACGATATGTGATTTGGACTTTAAATCTCAGAATTTCGCATAATATTGCATTTTAAGCAAGTTTTCTTGCCTTTTGTTTCGTACGAAAAATCATCGAATTTAGCAATATTTTGACGTTTATCATCCTCTTTTCCTTTATGTGACTTAAACAAAATATCATCGAATTAGGCAATATTTTGCCGTTTTCCACGTTTTTGTGAATTTTAACTCTATGGGTATTAATTCATATATATACGATAAAAATTATGCAAACACATAATTGATTAGATAATAACCTTAAATACTTCATTTTCAATCAACTATTTGTTTCTCGTTAAAATACTGAGTAAGATATTGAAAAGGGGAGAAGTTCGGTTTTTATTGCATATATCGACGTTTCAGCCGGAATAGAGCGATTTTCGTGTACATCTTCCATCGGTAATATAAACGGAAAATCAGGAACATTTTAGTTAATACCAATGAAAACACATTGATTTTTATCATTTGTATTGGTAACAACACTGTCATATGTCTTTTCTTGGATCTAAATAATGCGAAACCTCGCTCTATGATTTGAAGTTAATATCCTCATATATGGTTAAATATTGACTTTTTTCACGTTTTTCATGTAGTTTGATATAACATAAATATTTCATTTTTACCAATATTTCGATACTATTTCATGTAGTATCACGATATGTGAATTGGCCTTCAAATATCAGAATTTCGCATAATATTGCATTTTAAGCAAGTTTTCTTGCCTTTTGTTTCGTACGAAAAATCATCGAATTTAGCAATATTTTGACGTTTATCATCCCCTTTTCCTTTATGTGACTTAAACAAAATATCATCGAATTAGGCAATATTTTGCCGTTTTCCACGTTTTTGTGAATTTTCAGTCTATGGGTATTAATTCATATATATACGATAAAAATGATGCAAACACATAATTGATTAGATAATAACCTTAAATACTTCATTTTTAATCATCTATTTGTTTCTCGTTAAAATACTGAGTAAGATAATGAAAAGGGGAGAAGTTCGGTTTTTATTGCATATATCGACGTTTCAGCCGGATTAGAGCGGTTTTACGTGTACATCTTCCCTCGGTAATATAAACGGAAAATCAAGAACATTTTAGTTAATTCTAATGAAAACACATTGATTTTTATAATTTGCATTGGAAACAACATTGTCATATGTCTGTTCTTGGATCTAAATAATACGAAACCTCGCTCTATGATTTGAAGTTAAAATCCTCATATATGGTTAAATATTGACTTTTTTCACGTTTTTCATGTAGTTTGATATAACGTAAATATATTCATTTTTACCAATATTTCGATACTATTTCATGTAGTATCACGATATGTGATTTGGCCTTCAAATCTCAGAATTTCGCATAATATTGCATTTTAAGCAAGTTTTCTTGACTTTTGTTTCGTACGAAAAATCATCGAATTTAGCAATATTTTGACGTTTATCATCCCATTTTCCTTTATGTGACTTAAACAAAATATCATCGAATTAGGCAATATTTTGCCGTTTTCTACGCTTTTGTGAATTTTCAGTCTATGGGTATTAATTCATATATATACGATAAAAATTATGCAAACATATAATTGATTAGATAATAACCTTAAATACTTCATTTTCAATCAACTATTTGTTTCTCGTTAAAATACTGAGTAAGATATTGAAAAGGGGAGTAGTTCGGTTTTTATTACATATATCGACGTTTCAGCCGGAATAGAGCGATTTTCGTGTACATCTTCCATCGGTAATATAAACGGAAATTCAGGAACATTTTAGTTAATACCAATGAAAACACATTGATTTTTATCATTTGTATTGGTAACAACACTGTCATATGTCTTTTCTTGGATCTAAATAATGCGAAACCTCGCTCTATGATTTGAAGTTAAAATCCACATTTATGGTTAAATATTGAATTTTTCACGTTTTTCATGTAGTTTGATATAACGTAAATATATTCATTTTTACCAATATTTCGATACTATTTCATGTAGTATCACGATATGTGATTTGGACTTTAAATCTCAGAATTTCGCATAATATTGCATTTTAAGCAAGTTTTCTTGCCTTTTGTTTCGTACGAAAAATCATCGAATTTAGCAATATTTTGACGTTTATCATCCTCTTTTCCTTTATGTGACTTAAACAAAATATCATCGAATTAGGCAATATTTTGCCGTTTTCCACGTTTTTGTGAATTTTAACTCTATGGGTATTAATTCATATATATACGATAAAAATGATGCAAACACATAATTGATTAGATAATAACCTTAAATACTTCATTTTCAATCAACTATTTGTTTCTCGTTAAAATACTGAGTAAGATATTGAAAAGGGGAGAAGTTCTGTTTTTATTGCATATATCGACGTTTCAGCCGGAATAGAGCGATTTTCGTGTACATCTTCCATCGGTAATATAAACGGAAATTCAGGAACATTTTAGTTAATACCAATGAAAACACATTGATTTTTATCATTTGTATTGGTAACAACACTGTCATATGTCTTTTCTTGGATCTAAATAATGCGAAACCTCGCTCTATGATTTGAAGTTAAAATCCTCATATATGGTTAAATATTGACTTTTTTCACGTTTTTCATGTAGTTTGATATAACGTAAATATATTCATTTTTACCAATATTTCGATACTATTTCATGTAGTATCACGATATGTGATTTGGCCTTCAAATCTCAGAATTTCGAATAATATTGCATTTTAAGCAAGTTTTCTTGCCTTTTGTTTCGTACGAAAAATCATCGAATTTAGCAATATTTTGACGTTTATCATCCCCTTTTCCTTTATGTGACTTAAACAAAATATCATCGAATTAGGCAATATTTTGTCGTTTTCCACGTTTTTGTGAATTTTCAGTCTATGGGTATTAATTCATATATATACGATAAAAATGATGCAAACACATAATTGATTAGATAATAACCTTAAATACTTCATTTTCAATCATCTATTTGTTTCTCGTTAAAATACTGAGTAAGATAATGAAAAGGGGGAGAAGTTCGGTTTTTATTGCATATATCGACGTTTCAGCCGGATTAGAGCGGTTTTACGTGTACATCTTCCCTCGGTAATATAAACGGAAAATCAAGAACATTTTAGTTAATTCTAATGAAAACACATTGATTTTTATAATTTGCATTGGAAACAACATTGTCATATGTCTGTTCTTGGATCTAAATAATACGAAACCTCGCTCTATGATTTGAAGTTAAAATCCTCAAATATGGTTAAATATTGACTTTTTTCAAGTTTTTCATGTAGTTTGATATTACGTAAATATATTCATTTTTACCAATATTTCGATACTATTTCATGTAGTATCACGATATGTGATTTGGCCTTCAAATCTCAGAATTTCGCATAATATTGCATTTTAAGCAAGTTTTCTTGACTTTTGTTTCGTACGAAAAATCATCGAATTTAGCAATATTTTGACGTTTATCATCCCATTTTCCTTTATGTGACTTAAACAAAATATCATCGAATTAGGCAATATTTTGCCATTTTCTACGCTTTTGTGAATTTTCAGTCTATGGGTATTAATTCATATATATACGATAAAAATTATGCAAACACATAATTGATTAGATAATAACCTTAAATACTTCATTTTCAATCAACTATTTGTTTCTCGTTAAAATACTGAGTAAGATATTGAAAAGGGGAGTAGTTCGGTTTTTATTACATATATCGACGTTTCAGCCGGAATAGAGCGATTTTCGTGTACATCTTCCATCGGTAATATAAACGGAAATTCAGGAACATTTTAGTTAATACCAATGAAAACACATTGATTTTTATCATTTGTATTGGTAACAACACTGTCATATGTCTTTTCTTGGATCTAAATAATGCGAAACCTCGCTCTATGATTTGAAGTTAAAATCCACATTTATGGTTAAATATTGAATTTTTCACGTTTTTCATGTAGTTTGATATAACGTAAATATATTCATTTTTACCAATATTTCGATACTATTTCATGTAGTATCACGATATGTGATTTGGAGTTTAAATCTCAGAATTTCGCATAATATTGCATTTTAAGCAAGTTTTCTTGCCTTTTGTTTCGTACGAAAAATCATCGAATTTAGCAATATTTTGACGTTTATCATCCTCTTTTCCTTTATGTGACTTAAACAAAATATCATCGAATTAGGCAATATTTTGCCGTTTTCCACGTTTTTGTGAATTTTAACTCTATGGGTATTAATTCATATATATACGATAAAAATGATGCAAACACATAATTGATTAGATAATAACCTTAAATACTTCATTTTCAATCAACTATTTGTTTCTCGTTAAAATACTGAGTAAGATATTGAAAAGGGGAGAAGTTCTGTTTTTATTGCATATATCGACGTTTCAGCCGGAATAGAGCGATTTTCGTGTACATCTTCCATCGGTAATATAAACGGAAATTCAGGAACATTTTAGTTAATACCAATGAAAACACATTGATTTTTATCATTTGTATTGGTAACAACACTGTCATATGTCTTTTCTTGGATCTAAATAATGCGAAACCTCGCTCTATGATTTGAAGTTAAAATCCTCATATATGGTTAAATATTGACTTTTTTCACGTTTTTCATGTAGTTTGATATAACGTAAATATATTCATTTTTACCAATATTTCGATACTATTTCATGTAGTATCACGATATGTGATTTGGCCTTCAAATCTCAGAATTTCGAATAATATTGCATTTTAAGCAAGTTTTCTTGCCTTTTGTTTCGTACGAAAAATCATCGAATTTAGCAATATTTTGACGTTTATCATCCCCTTTTCCTTTATGTGACTTAAACAAAATATCATCGAATTAGGCAATATTTTGTCGTTTTCCACGTTTTTGTGAATTTTCAGTCTATGGGTATTAATTCATATATATACGATAAAAATGATGCAAACACATAATTGATTAGATAATAACCTTAAATACTTCATTTTCAATCATCTATTTGTTTCTCGTTAAAATACTGAGTAAGATAATGAAAAGGGGGAGAAGTTCGGTTTTTATTGCATATATCGACGTTTCAGCCGGATTAGAGCGTTTTTACGTGTACATCTTCCCTCGGTAATATAAACGGAAAATCAAGAACATTTTAGTTAATTCTAATGAAAACACATTGATTTTTATAATTTGCATTGGAAACAACATTGTCATATGTCTGTTCTTGGATCTAAATAATACGAAACCTCGCTCTATGATTTGAAGTTAAAATCCTCAAATATGGTTAAATATTGACTTTTTTCAAGTTTTTCATGTAGTTTGATATTACGTAAATATATTCATTTTTACCAATATTTCGATACTATTTCATGTAGTATCACGATATGTGATTTGGCCTTCAAATCTCAGAATTTCGCATAATATTGCATTTTAAGCAAGTTTTCTTGACTTTTGTTTCGTACGAAAAATCATCGAATTTAGCAATATTTTGACGTTTATCATCCCATTTTCCTTTATGTGACTTAAACAAAATATCATCGAATTAGGCAATATTTTGCCGTTTTCTACGCTTTTGTGAATTTTCAGTCTATGGGTATTAATTCATTATATATACGATAAAAATTATGCAAACACATAATTGATTAGATAATAACCTTAAATACTTCATTTTCAATCATCTATTTGTTTCTCGTTAAAATACTGAGTAAGATAATGAAAAGGGGAGAAGTTCTGTTTTTATTGCATATATCGACGTTTCAGCCGGAATAGAGCGATTTTCGTGTACATCTTCCATCGGTAATATAAACGGAAAATCAGGAACATTTTAGTTAATACTAATGAAAAAACATTGATTTTTATCTTTTGTATTGGAAACAACATTGTCATATGTCTTTTCTTGGATCTAAATAATACGAAACCTCGCTCTATGATTTGAAGTTAAAATCCTCAAATATGGTTAAATAGTGACTTTTTTCACGTTTTTCATGTAGTTTGATACTACGTAAATATATTCATTTTTACCAATATTTAGATTCTATTTCATGTAGTATCACGATATGTGATTTGGCCTTCAAATCTCAGAATTTCGCATAATATTGCATTTTAAGAAAGTTTTCTTGCCTTTTGTTTCGTACGAAAAATCATCGAATTTAGCAATATTTTGACGTTTATCATCCCCTTTTCCTTTATTTGATTTAAACAAAATATCATCGAAATAGGCAATATTTTGCGGTTTTTCCACGTTTTTGTGAATTTTAACTCTATGGGTATTATTTCATATATATACGATAAAAATTATGCAAACACATAATTGATTAGATAATAACCTTAAATACTTCATTTTCAATCAACTATTTGTTTCTCGTTAAAATACTGAGTAAGATATTGAAAAGGGGAGTAGTTCGGTTTTTATTACATATATCGACGTTTCAGCCGGAATAGAGCGATTTTCGTGTACATCTTCCATCGGTAATATAAACGGAAATTCAGGAACATTTTAGTTAATACCAATGAAAACACATTGATTTTTATCATTTGTATTGGTAACAACACTGTCATATGTCTTTTCTTGGATCTAAATAATGCGAAACCTCGCTCTATGATTTGAAGTTAAAATCCACATTTATGGTTAAATATTGAATTTTTCACGTTTTTCATGTAGTTTGATATAACGTAAATATATTCATTTTTACCAATATTTCGATACTATTTCATGTAGTATCACGATATGTGATTTGGACTTTAAATCTCAGAATTTCGCATAATATTGCATTTTAAGCAAGTTTTCTTGCCTTTTGTTTCGTACGAAAAATCATCGAATTTAGCAATATTTTGACGTTTATCATCCTCTTTTCCTTTATGTGACTTAAACAAAATATCATCGAATTAGGCAATATTTTGCCGTTTTCCACGTTTTTGTGAATTTTCAGTCTATGGGTATTAATTCATATATATACGATAAAAATGATGCAAACACATAATTGATTAGATAATAACCTTAAATACTTCATTTTCAATCAACTATTTGTTTCTCGTTAAAATACTGAGTAAGATATTGAAAAGGGGAGAAGTTCTGTTTTTATTGCATATATCGACGTTTCAGCCGGAATAGAGCGATTTTCGTGTACATCTTCCATCGGTAATATAAACGGAAATTCAGGAACATTTTAGTTAATACCAATGAAAACACATTGATTTTTATCATTTGTATTGGTAACAACATTGTCATATGTCTTTTCTTGGATCTAAATAATGCGAAACCTCGCTCTATGATTTGAAGTTAAAATCCTCATATATGGTTAAATATTGACTTTTTCACGTTTTTCATGTAGTTTGATATAACGTAAATATATTCATTTTTACCAATATTTCGATACTATTTCATGTAGTATCACGATATGTGATTTGGCCTTCAAATCTCAGAATTTCGAATAATATTGCATTTTAAGCAAGTTTTCTTGCCTTTTGTTTCGTACGAAAAATCATCGAATTTAGCAATATTTTGACGTTTATCATCCCCTTTTCCTTTATGTGACTTAAACAAAATATCATCGAATTAGGCAATATTTTGTCGTTTTCCACGTTTTTGTGAATTTTCAGTCTATGGGGATTAATTCATATATATACGATAAAAATGATGCAAACACATAATTGATTAGATAATAACCTTAAATACTTCATTTTCAATCATCTATTTGTTTCTCGTTAAAATACTGAGTAAGATAATGAAAAGGGGGAGAAGTTCGGTTTTTATTGCATATATCGACGTTTCAGCCGGATTAGAGCGGTTTTACGTGTACATCTTCCCTCGGTAATATAAACGGAAAATCAAGAACATTTTAGTTAATTCTAATGAAAACACATTGATTTTTATAATTTGCATTGGAAACAACATTGTCATATGTCTGTTCTTGGATCTAAATAATACGAAACCTCGCTCTATGATTTGAAGTTAAAATCCTCAAATATGGTTAAATATTGACTTTTTTCAAGTTTTTCATGTAGTTTGATATTACGTATATATATTCATTTTTACCAATATTTCGATACTATTTCATGTAGTATCACGATATGTGATTTGGCCTTCAAATCTCAGAATTTCGCATAATATTGCATTTTAAGCAAGATTTCTTGCCTTTTGTTTCGTACGAAAAATCATCGAATTTAGCAATATTTTGACGTTTATCATCCCCTTTTCCTTTATGTGACTTAAACAAAATATCATCGAATTAGGCAATATTTTGCCGTTTTCCACGTTTTTGTGAATTTTCAGTCTATGGGTATTAATTCATATATATACGATAAAAATGATGCAAACACATAATTGATTAGATAATAACCTTAAATACTTCATTTTCAATCAACTATTTGTTTCTCGTTAAAATACTGAGTAAGATATTGAAAAGGAGAGAAGTTCTGTTTTTATTGCATATATCGACGTTTCAGCCGGAATAGAGCGATTTTCGTGTACATCTTCCATCGGTAATATAAACGGAAAATCAGGAACATTTTAGTTAATACCAATGAAAACACATTGATTTTTATCATTTGTATTGGTAACAACACTGTCATATGTCTTTTCTTGGATCTAAATAATGCGAAACCTCGCTCTATGATTTGAAGTTAAAATCCTCATATATGGTTAAATATTGACTTTTTTCACGTTTTTCATGTAGTTTGATATAACATAAATATTTTCATTTTTACCAATATTTCGATACTATTTCATGTAGTATCACGATATGTGAATTGGCCTTCAAATCTCAGAATTTCGCATAATATTGCATTTTAAGCAAGTTTTCTTGCCTTTTGTATCGTACGAAAAATCATCGAATTTAGCAATATTTTGACGTTTATCATCCCCTTTTCCTTTATGTGACTTAAACAAAATATCATCGAATTAGGCAATATTTTGCCGTTTTCCACGTTTTTGTGAATTTTCAGTCTATGGGTATTAATTCATATATATACGATAAAAATGATGCAAACACATAATTGATTAGATAATAACCTTAAATACTTCATTTTCAATCATCTATTTGTTTCTCGTTAAAATACTGAGTAAGATAATGAAAAGGGGAGAAGTTCGGCTTTTATTGCATATATCGACGTTTCAGCCGGATTAGAGCGGTTTTACGTGTACATCTTCCCTCGGTAATATAAACGGAAAATCAAGAACATTTTAGTTAATTCTAATGAAAACACATTGATTTTTATAATTTGCATTGGAAACAACATTGTCATATGTCTGTTCTTGGATCTAAATAATACGAAACCTCGCTCTATGATTTGAAGTTAAAATCCTCATATATGGTTAAATATTGACTTTTTTCACGTTTTTCATGTAGTTTGATATAACGTAAATATATTCATTTTTACCAATATTTCGATACTATTTCATGTAGTATCACGATATGTGATTTGGCCTTCAAATCTCAGAATTTCGCATAATATTGCATTTTAAGCAAGTTTTCTTGACTTTTGTTTCGTACGAAAAATCATCGAATTTAGCAATATTTTGACGTTTATCATCCCATTTTCCTTTATGTGACTTAAACAAAATATCATCGAATTAGGCAATATTTTGCCGTTTTCTACGCTTTTGTGAATTTTCAGTCTATGGGTATTAATTCATTATATATACGATAAAAATTATGCAAACACATAATTGATTAGATAATAACCTTAAATACTTCATTTTCAATCATCTATTTGTTTCTCGTTAAAATACTGAGTAAGATAATGAAAAGGGGAGAAGTTCTGTTTTTATTGCATATATCGACGTTTCAGCCGGAATAGAGCGATTTTCGTGTACATCTTCCATCGGTAATATAAACGGAAAATCAGGAACATTTTAGTTAATACTAATGAAAAAACATTGATTTTTATCTTTTGTATTGGAAACAACATTGTCATATGTCTTTTCTTGGATCTAAATAATACGAAACCTCGCTCTATGATTTGAAGTTAAAATCCTCAAATATGGTTAAATAGTGACTTTTTTCACGTTTTTCATGTAGTTTGATACTACGTAAATATATTCATTTTTACCAATATTTAGATTCTATTTCATGTAGTATCACGATATGTGATTTGGCCTTCAAATCTCAGAATTTCGCATAATATTGCATTTTAAGAAAGTTTTCTTGCCTTTTGTTTCGTACGAAAAATCATCGAATTTAGCAATATTTTGACGTTTATCATCCCCTTTTCCTTTATTTGATTTAAACAAAATATCATCGAAATAGGCAATATTTTGCGGTTTTTCCACGTTTTTGTGAATTTTAACTCTATGGGTATTAATTCATATATATACGATAAAAATTATGCAAACACATAATTGATTAGATAATAACCTTAAATACTTCATTTTCAATCAACTATTTGTTTCTCGTTAAAATACTGAGTAAGATATTGAAAAGGGGAGTAGTTCGGTTTTTATTACATATATCGACGTTTCAGCCGGAATAGAGCGATTTTCGTGTACATCTTCCATCGGTAATATAAACGGAAATTCAGGAACATTTTAGTTAATACCAATGAAAACACATTGATTTTTATCATTTGTATTGGTAACAACACTGTCATATGTCTTTTCTTGGATCTAAATAATGCGAAACCTCGCTCTATGATTTGAAGTTAAAATCCACATTTATGGTTAAATATTGAATTTTTCACGTTTTTCATGTAGTTTGATATAACGTAAATATATTCATTTTTACCAATATTTCGATACTATTTCATGTAGTATCACGATATGTGATTTGGACTTTAAATCTCAGAATTTCGCATAATATTGCATTTTAAGCAAGTTTTCTTGCCTTTTGTTTCGTACGAAAAATCATCGAATTTAGCAATATTTTGACGTTTATCATCCCCTTTTCCTTTATGTGACTTAAACAAAATATCATCGAATTAGGCAATATTTTGCCGTTTTCCACGTTTTTGTGAATTTTCAGTCTATGGGTATTAATTCATATATATACGATAAAAATGATGCAAACACATAATTGATTAGATAATAACCTTAAATACTTCATTTTCAATCATCTATTTGTTTCTCGTTAAAATACTGAGTAAGATAATGAAAAGGGGAGAAGTTCGGTTTTTATTGCATATATCGACGTTTCAGCCGGATTAGAGCGGTTTTACGTGTACATCTTCCCTCGGTAATATAAACGGAAAATCAAGAACATTTTAGTTAATTCTAATGAAAACACATTGATTTTTATAATTTGCATTGGAAACAACATTGTCATATGTCTGTTCTTGGATCTAAATAATACGAAACCTCGCTCTATGATTTGAAGTTAAAATCCTCAAATATGGTTAAATATTGACTTTTTTCAAGTTTTTCATGTAGTTTGATATTACGTAAATATATTAATTTTTACCAATATTTCGATACTATTTCATGTAGTATCACGATATGTGATTTGGCCTTCAAATCTCAGAATTTCGCATAATATTGCATTTTAAGCAAGATTTCTTGCCTTTTGTTTCGTACGAAAAATCATCGAATTTAGCAATATTTTGACGTTTATCATCCTCTTTTCCTTTATGTGACTTAAACAAAATATCATCGAATTAGGCAATATTTTGCCGTTTTCCACGTTTTTGTGAATTTTCAGTCTATGGGTATTAATTCATATATATACGATAAAAATGATGCAAACACATAATTGATTAGATAATAACCTTAAATACTTCATTTTCAATCAACTATTTGTTTCTCGTTAAAATACTGAGTAAGATATTGAAAAGGGGAGAAGTTCTGTTTTTATTGCATATATCGACGTTTCAGCCGGAATAGAGCGATTTTCGTGTACATCTTCCATTGGTAATATAAACGGAAATTCAGGAACATTTTAGTTAATACCAATGAAAACACATTGATTTTTATCATTTGTATTGGTAACAACACTGTCATATGTCTTTTCTTGGATCTAAATAATGCGAAACCTCGCTCTATGATTTGAAGTTAAAATCCTCATATATGGTTAAATATTGACTTTTTTCACGTTTTTCATGTAGTTTGATATAACGTAAATATATTCATTTTTACCAATATTTCGATACTATTTCATGTAGTATCACGATATGTGATTTGGCCTTCAAATCTCTGAATTTCGAATAATATTGCATTTTAAGCAAGTTTTCTTGCCTTTTGTTTCGTACGAAAAATCATCGAATTTAGCAATATTTTGACGTTTATCATCCCCTTTTCCTTTATGTGACTTAAACAAAATATCATCGAATTAGGCAATATTTTGCCGTTTTCCACGTTTTTGTGAATTTTCAGTCTATGGGTATTAATTCATATATATACGATAAAAATGATGCAAACACATAATTGATTAGATAATAACCTTAAATACTTCATTTTCAATCATCTATTTGTTTCTCGTTAAAATACTGAGTAAGATAATGAAAAGGGGGAGAAGTTCGGTTTTTATTGCATATATCGACGTTTCAGCCGGATTAGAGCGGTTTTACGTGTACATCTTCCCTCGGTAATATAAACGGAAAATCAAGAACATTTTAGTTAATTCTAATGAAAACACATTGATTTTTATAATTTGCATTGGAAACAACATTGTCATATGTCTGTTCTTGGATCTAAATAATACGAAACCTCGCTCTATGATTTGAAGTTAAAATCCTCAAATATGGTTAAATAGTGACTTTTTTCACGTTTTTCATGTAGTTTGATACTACGTAAATATATTCATTTTTACCAATATTTAGATTCTATTTCATGTAGTATCACGATATGTGATTTGGCCTTCAAATCTCAGAATTTCGCATAATATTGCATTTTAAGAAAGTTTTCTTGCCTTTTGTTTCGTACGAAAAATCATCGAATTTAGCAATATTTTGACGTTTATCATCCCCTTTTCCTTTATTTGATTTAAACAAAATATCATCGAAATAGGCAATATTTTGCGGTTTTTCCACGTTTTTGTGAATTTTAACTCTATGGGTATTAATTCATATATATACGATAAAAATTATGCAAACACATAATTGATTAGATAATAACCTTAAATACTTCATTTTCAATCAACTATTTGTTTCTCGTTAAAATACTGAGTAAGATATTGAAAAGGGGAGTAGTTCGGTTTTTATTACATATATCGACGTTTCAGCCGGAATAGAGCGATTTTCGTGTACATCTTCCATCGGTAATATAAACGGAAATTCAGGAACATTTTAGTTAATACCAATGAAAACACATTGATTTTTATCATTTGTATTGGTAACAACACTGTCATATGTCTTTTCTTGGATCTAAATAATGCGAAACCTCGCTCTATGATTTGAAGTTAAAATCCACATTTATGGTTAAATATTGAATTTTTCACGTTTTTCATGTAGTTTGATATAACGTAAATATATTCATTTTTACCAATATTTCGATACTATTTCATGTAGTATCACGATATGTGATTTGGACTTTAAATCTCAGAATTTCGCATAATATTGCATTTTAAGCAAGTTTTCTTGCCTTTTGTTTCGTACGAAAAATCATCGAATTTAGCAATATTTTGACGTTTATCATCCCCTTTTCCTTTATGTGACTTAAACAAAATATCATCGAATTATGCAATATTTTGCCGTTTTCCACGTTTTTGTGAATTTTCAGTCTATGGGTATTAATTCATATATATACGATAAAAATGATGCAAACACATAATTGATTAGATAATAACCTTAAATACTTCATTTTCAATCAACTATTTGTTTCTCGTTAAAATACTGAGTAAGATATTGAAAAGGAGAGAAGTTCTGTATTTATTGCATATATCGACGTTTCAGCCGGAATAGAGCGATTTTCGTGTACATCTTCCATCGGTAATATAAACGGAAAATCAGGAACATTTTAGTTAATACCAATGAAAACACATTGATTTTTATCATTTGTATTGGTAACAACACTGTCATATGTCTTTTCTTGGATCTAAATAATGCGAAACCTCGCTCTATGATTTGAAGTTAAAATCCTCATATATGGTTAAATATTGACTTTTTTCACGTTTTTCATGTAGTTTGATATAATGTAAATATATTCATTTTTACCAATATTTCGATACTATTTCATGTAGTATCACGATATGTGATTTGGCCTTCAAATCTCAGAATTTCGAATAATATTGCATTTTAAGCAAGTTTTCTTGCCTTTTGTTTCGTACGAAAAATCATCGAATTTAGCAATATTTTGACGTTTATCATCCCCTTTTCCTTTATGTGACTTAAACAAAATATCATCGAATTAGGCAATATTTTGCCGTTTTCCACGTTTTTGTGAATTTTCAGTCTATGGGTATTAATTCATATATATACGATAAAAATGATGCAAACACATAATTGATTAGATAATAACCTTAAATACTTCATTTTCAATCATCTATTTGTTTCTCGTTAAAATACTGAGTAAGATAATGAAAAGGGGAGAAGTTCGGTTTTTATTGCATATATCGACGTTTCAGCCGGATTAGAGCGGTTTTACGTGTACATCTTCCCTCGGTAATATAAACGGAAAATCAAGAACATTTTAGTTAATTCTAATGAAAACACATTGATTTTTATAATTTGCATTGGAAACAACATTGTCATATGTCTGTTCTTGGATCTAAATAATACGAAACCTCGCTCTATGATTTGAAGTTAAAATCCTCAAATATGGTTAAATATTGACTTTTTTCAAGTTTTTCATGTAGTTTGATATTACGTAAATATATTAATTTTTACCAATATTTCGATACTATTTCATGTAGTATCACGATATGTGATTTGGCCTTCAAATCTCAGAATTTCGCATAATATTGCATTTTAAGCAAGATTTCTTGCCCTTTGTTTCGTACGAAAAATCATCGAATTTAGCAATATTTTGACGTTTATCATCCCCTTTTCCTTTATGTGACTTAAACAAAATATCATCGAATTAGGCAATATTTTGCCGTTTTCCACGTTTTTGTGAATTTTCAGTCTATGGGTATTAATTCATATATATACGATAAAAATGATGCAAACACATAATTGATTAGATAATAACCTTAAATACTTCATTTTCAATCAACTATTTGTTTCTCGTTAAAATACTGAGTAAGATATTGAAAAGGGGAGAAGTTCTGTTTTTATTGCATATATCGACGTTTCAGCCGGAATAGAGCGATTTTCGTGTACATCTTCCATTGGTAATATAAACGGAAATTCAGGAACATTTTAGTTAATACCAATGAAAACACATTGATTTTTATCATTTGTATTGGTAACAACACTGTCATATGTCTTTTCTTGGATCTAAATAATGCGAAACCTAGCTCTATGATTTGAAGTTAAAATCCTCATATATGGTTAAATATTGACTTTTTTCACGTTTTTCATGTAGTTTGATATAACGTAAATATATTCATTTTTACCAATATTTCGATACTATTTCATGTAGTATCACGATATGTGATTTGGCCTTCAAATCTCTGAATTTCGAATAATATTGCATTTTAAGCAAGTTTTCTTGCCTTTTGTTTCGTACGAAAAATCATCGAATTTAGCAATATTTTGACGTTTATCATCCCCTTTTCCTTTATGTGACTTAAACAAAATATCATCGAATTAGGCAATATTTTGCCGTTTTCCACGTTTTTGTGAATTTTCAGTCTATGGGTATTAATTCATATATATACGATAAAAATGATGCAAACACATAATTGATTAGATAATAACCTTAAATACTTCATTTTCAATCATCTATTTGTTTCTCGTTAAAATACTGAGTAAGATAATGAAAAGGGGGAGAAGTTCGGTTTTTATTGCATATATCGACGTTTCAGCCGGATTAGAGCGGTTTTACGTGTACATCTTCCCTCGGTAATATAAACGGAAAATCAAGAACATTTTAGTTAATTCTAATGAAAACACATTGATTTTTATAATTTGCATTGGAAACAACATTGTCATATGTCTGTTCTTGGATCTAAATAATACGAAACCTCGCTCTATGATTTGAAGTTAAAATCCTCAAATATGGTTAAATATTGACTTTTTTCAAGTTTTTCATGTAGTTTGATATTACGTAAATATATTCATTTTTACCAATATTTCGATACTATTTCATGTAGTATCACGATATGTGATTTGGCCTTCAAATCTCAGAATTTCGCATAATATTGCATTTTAAGCAAGATTTCTTGCCTTTTGTTTCGTACGAAAAATCATCGAATTTAGCAATATTTTGACGTTTATCATCCCCTTTTCCTTTATGTGACTTAAACAAAATATCATCGAATTAGGCAATATTTTGCCGTTTTCCACGTTTTTGTGAATTTTCAGTCTATGGGTATTAATTCATATATATACGATAAAAATGATGCAAACACATAATTGATTAGATAATAACCTTAAATACTTCATTTTCAATCAACTATTTGTTTCTCGTTAAAATACTGAGTAAGATATTGAAAAGGAGAGAAGTTCTGTTTTTATTGCATATATCGACGTTTCAGCCGGAATACAGCGATTTTCGTGTACATCTTCCATCGGTAATATAAACGGAAAATCAGGAACATTTTAGTTAATACCAATGAAAACACATTGATTTTTATCATTTGTATTGGTAACAACACTGTCATATGTCTTTTCTTGGATCTAAATAATGCGAAACCTCGCTCTATGATTTGAAGTTAAAATCCTCATATATGGTTAAATATTGACTTTTTTCACGTTTTTCATGTAGTTTGATATAACATAAATATTTTCATTTTTACCAATGTTTCGATACTATTTCATGTAGTATCACGATATGTGAATTGGCCTTCAAATCTCAGAATTTCGCATAATATTGCATTTTAAGCAAGTTTTCTTGCCTTTTGTTTCGTACGAAAAATCAACGAATTTAGCAATATTTTGACGTTTATCATCCCCTTTTCCTTTATGTGACTTAAACAAAATATCATCGAATTAGGCAATATTTTGCCGTTTTCCACGTTTTTGTGAATTTTCAGTCTATGGGTATTAATTCATATATATACGATAAAAATGATGCAAACACATAATTGATTAGATAATAACTTTAAATACTTCATTTTCAATCATCTATTTGTTTCTCGTTAAAATACTGAGTAAGATAATGAAATGGGGAGAAGTTCGGTTTTTATTGCATATATCGACGTTTCAGCCGGATTAGAGCGGTTTTACGTGTACATCTTCTCTCGGTAATATAAACGGAAAATCAAGAACATTTTAGTTAATTCTAATGAAAACACATTGATTTTTATAATTTGTATTGGAAACAACATTGTCATATGTCTATTCTTGGATCTAAATAATACGAAACCTCGCTCTATGATTTGAAGTTAAAATCCTCAAATATGGTTAAATATTGACTTTTTTCACGTTTTTCATGTAGTTTGATATTACGTAAATATATTCATTTTTACCAATATTTCGATACTATTTCATGTAGTATCACGATATGTGATTTGGCCTTCAAATCTCAGAATTTCGCATAATATTGCATTTTAAGCAAGTTTTCTTGCCTTTTGTTTCGTACGAAAAATCATCGAATTAAGCAATATTTTGACGTTTATAATCCCCTTTTCCTTTATGTGACTTAAACAAAATATCATCGAATTAGGCAATATTTTGCCGTTTTCCACGTTTTTGTGAATTTTCAGTCTATGGGTATTAATTCATATATATACGATAAAAATGATGCAAACACATAATTGATTAGATAATAACCTTAAATACTTCATTTTCAATCATCTATTTGTTTCTCGTTAAAATACTGAGTAAGATAATGAAAAGGGGAGAAGTTCGGTTTTTATTGCATATATCGACGTTTCAGCCGGATTAGAGCGGTTTTACGTGTACATCTTCCCTCGGTAATATAAACGGAAAATCAAGAACATTTTAGTTAATTCTAATGAAAACACATTGATTTTTATAATTGCATTGGAAACAACATTGTCATATGTCTGTTCTTGGATCTAAATAATACGAAACCTCGCTCTATGATTTGAAGTTAAAATCCTCATATATGGTTAAATATTGACTTTTTTCACGTGTTTCATGTAGTTTGATATAACGTAAATATATTCATTTTTACCAATATTTCGATACTATTTCATGTAGTATCACGATATGTGATTTGGCCTTCAAATCTCAGAATTTCGCATAATATTGCATTTTAAGCAAGTTTTCTTGACTTTTGTTTCGTACGAAAAATCATCGAATTTAGCAATATTTTGACGTTTATCATCCCATTTTCCTTTATGTGACTTAAACAAAATATCATCGAATTAGGCAATATTTTGCCGTTTTCTACGCTTTTGTGAATTTTCAGTCTATGGGTATTAATTCATTATATATACTATAAAAATTATGCAAACACATAATTGATTAGATAATAACCTTAAATACTTCATTTTCAATCATCTATTTGTTTCTCGTTAAAATACTGAGTAAGATAATGAAAAGGGGAGAAGTTCTGTTTTTATTGCATATATCGACGTTTCAGCCGGAATAGAGCGATTTTCGTGTAAATCTTCCATCGGTAATATAAACGGAAAATCAGGAACATTTTAGTTAATACTAATGAAAAAACATTGATTTTTATCATTTGTATTGGAAACAACATTGTCATATGTCTTTTCTTGGATCTAAATAATACGAAACCTCGCTCTATGATTTGAAGTTAAAATCCTCAAATATGGTTAAATAGTGACTTTTTTCACGTTTTTCATGTAGTTTGATACTACGTAAATATATTCATTTTTTACCAATATTTAGATTCTATTTCATGTAGTATCACGATATGTGACTTGGCCTTCAAATCTCAGAATTTCGCATAATATTGCATTTTAAGAAAGTTTTCTTGCCTTTGGTTTCGTACGAAAAATCATCGAATTTAGCAATATTTTGACGTTTATCATCCCCTTTTCCTTTATTTGATTTAAACAAAATATCATCGAAATAGGCAATATTTTGCGGTTTTTTCCACGTTTTTGTGAATTTTCACTCTATGGGTATTATTTCATATATATACGATAAAAATTATGCAAACACATAATTGATTAGATAATAACCTTAAATACTTCATTTTCAATCATCTATTTGTTTCTCGTAAAATAGTGAGTAAGATATTGAAAAGGGGAGAAGTTCGGTTTTTATTGCATATATCGACGTTTCAGCCGGATTAGAGCGGTTTTACGTGTACATCTTCCCTCGGTAATATAAACGGAAAATCAGGAACATTTTAGTTAATTCTAATGAAAACACATTCATTTTTATCATTTGTATTGGAAACAACATTGTCATATGTCTTTTCTTGGATCTAAATAATACGAAACCTCTCTCTATGATTTGAAGTTTAAATCCTCAAATATGGTTAAATATTGACTTTTTTCAAGTTTTTCATGTAGTTTGATATTACGTAAATATATTCATTTTTACCAAAATTTCGATACTATTTCATGTAGTATCACGATATGTGATTTGGCCTTCAAATCTCAGAATTTCGCATAATATTGCATTTTAAGCAAGTTTTCTTGCCTTTTGTTTCGTACGAAAAATCATCGAATTTAGCAATATTTTGACGTTTATCATCCCCTTTTCCTTTATGTGACTTAAACAAAATATCATCGAATTAGGCAATATTTTGCCGTTTTCCACGTTTTTGTGAATTTTCAGTCTATGGGTATTAATTCATATATATACGATAAAAATGATGCAAACACATAATTGATTAGATAATAACCTTAAATACTTCATTTTCAATCATCTATTTGTTTCTCGTAAAATAGTGAGTAAGATATTGAAAAGGGGAGAAGTTCGGTTTTTATTGCATATATCGACGTTTCAGCCGGATTAGAGCGGTTTTACGTGTACATCTTCCCTCGGTAATATAAACGGAAAATCAGGAACATTTTAGTTAATTCTAATGAAAACACATTCATTTTTATCATTTGTATTGGAAACAACATTGTCATATGTCTTTTCTTGGATCTAAATAATACGAAACCTCTCTCTATGATTTGAAGTTAAAATCCTCAAATATGGTTAAATAGTGACTTTTTTCACGTTTTTCATGTAGTTTGATACTACGTAAATATATTGAGTTATACCAATATTTCGATTCTATTTCATGTAGTATCACGATATGTGATTTGGCCTTCAAATCTAAGAATTTCGCATAATATTGCATTTTAAGCAAGTTTTCTTGCATTTTGTTTCGTACGAAAAATCATCGAATTTAGCAATATTTTGACGTTTATCATCCTCTTTTCCTTTATGTGACTTAAACAAAATATCATCAAATTAGGCAATATTTTGCCGTTTTCCATGTTTTTGTGAATTTTCAGTCTATGGGTATTAATTCATATATATACGATAAAAATTATGCAAACACATAATTGATTAGATAATAACCTTAAATACTTCATTTTCAATCAACTATTTGTTTCTCGTTAAAATACTGAGTAAGATATTAAAAAGGGGAGAAGTTCGGTTTTTATTGCATATATCGACGTTTCAGCCGGAATAGAGCGATTTTCGTGTACATCTTCCATCGGTAATATAAACGGAAATTCTGGAACATTTTAGTTAATACCAATGAAAACACATTGATTTTTATCATTTGTATTGGTAACAACACTGTCATATGTCTTTTCTTGGATCTAAATAATGCGAAACCTCGCTCTATGATTTGAAGTTAAAATCCTCAAATATGGTTAAATATTGACTTTTTTCACGTTTTTCATGTAGTTTGATATAACGTAAATATATTCATTTTTACCAATATTTCGATACTATTTCATTTAGTATCACGATATGTGATTTGGCCTTCAAATCTCAGAATTTCGCATAATATTGCATTTTAAGCAAGTTTTCTTGCCTTTTGTTTCGTACGAAAAATCATCGAATTTAGCAATATTTTGACGTTTATCATCCCCTTTTTCCTTTATGTGACTTAAACAAAATATCATCGAATTAGGCAATATTTTGCCGTTTTCCACGTTTTTGTGAATTTTCAGTCTATGGGTATTAATTCATATATATACGATAAAAATGATGCAAACACATAATTGATTAGATAATAACCTTAAATACTTCATTTTCAATCATCTATTTGTTTCTCGTTAAAATACTGAGTAAGATAATGAAAAGGGGAGAAGTTCGGTTTTTATTGCATATATCGACGTTTCAGCCGGATTAGAGCGGTTTTACGTGTACATCTTCCCTCGGTAATATAAACGGAAAATCAAGAACATTTTAGTTAATTCTAATGAAAACACATTGATTTTTATAATTTGCATTTTAAACAACATTGTCATATGTCTGTTCTTGGATCTAAATAATACGAAACCTCGCTCTATGATTTGAAGTTAAAATCCTCAAATATGGTTAAATATTGACTTTTTTCAAGTTTTTCATGTAGTTTGATATTACGTAAATATATTCATTTTTACCAATATTTCGATACTATTTCATGTAGTATCACGATATGTGATTTGACCTTCAAATCTCAGAATTTCGCATAATATTGCATTTTAAGCAAGATTTCTTGCCTTTTGTTTCGTACGAAAAATCATCGAATTTAGCAATATTTTGACGTTTATCATCCCCTTTTCCTTTATGTGACTTAAACAAAATATCATCGAATTAGGCAATATTTTGCCGTTTTCCACGTTTTTGTGAATTTTCAGTCTATGGGTATTAATTCATATATATACGATAAAAATGATGCAAACACATAATTGATTAGATAATAACTTTAAATACTTCATTTTCAATCATCTATTTGTTTCTCGTTAAAATACTGAGTAAGATATTGAAAAGGGGAGAAGTTCTGTTTTTATTGCATATATCGACGTTTCAGCCGGAATAGAGCGATTTTCGTGTACATCTTCCATCGGTAATATAAACGGAAAATCAGGAACATTTTAGTTAATACCAATGAAAACACATTGATTTTTATCATTTGTATTGGTAACAACACTGTCATATGTCTTTTCTTGGATCTAAATAATGCGAAACCTCGCTCTATGATTTGAAGTTAAAATCCTCATATATGGTTAAATATTGACTTTTTTCACGTTTTTCATGTAGTTTGATATAACATAAATATATTCATTTTTACCAATATTTCGATACTATTTCATGTAGTATCACGATATGTGATTTGGCCTTCAAATCTCAGAATTTCACATAATATTGCATTTTAAGCAAGTTTTCTTGCCTTTTGTTTCGTACGAAAAATCATCGAATTTAGCAATATTTTGACGTTTATCATCCCCTTTTCCTTTATGTGACTTAAACAAAATATCATCGAATTAGGCAATATTTTGCCGTTTTCCACGTTTTTGTGAATTTTCAGTCTATGGGTATTAATTCATATATATACGATAAAAATGATGCAAACACATAATTGATTAGATAATAACTTTAAATACTTCATTTTCAATCATCTATTTGTTTCTCGTTAAAATACTGAGTAAGATAATGAAATGGGGAGAAGTTCGGTTTTTATTGCATATATCGACGTTTCAGCCGGATTAGAGCGGTTTTACGTGTACATCTTCTCTCGGTAATATAAACGGAAAATCAAGAACATTTTAGTTAATTCTAATGAAAACACATTGATTTTTATAATTTGTATTGGAAACAACATTGTCATATGTCTATTCTTGGATCTAAATAATACGAAACCTCGCTCTATGATTTGAAGTTAAAATCCTCAAATATGGTTAAATATTGACTTTTTTCACGTTTTTCATGTAGTTTGATATTACGTAAATATATTCATTTTTACCAATATTTCGATACTATTTCATGTAGTATCACGATATGTGATTTGGCCTTCAAATCTCAGAATTTCGCATAATATTGCATTTTAAGCAAGTTTTCTTGCCTTTTGTTTCGTTCGAAAAATCATCGAATTAAGCAATATTTTGACGTTTATAATCCCCTTTTCCTTTATGTGACTTAAACAAAATATCATCGAATTAGGCAATATTTTGCCGTTTTCCACGTTTTTGTGAATTTTCAGTCTATGGGTATTAATTCATATATATACGATAAAAATGATGCAAACACATAATTGATTAGATAATAACCTTAAATACTTCATTTTCAATCATCTATTTGTTTCTCGTAAAAT
Organism: Procambarus clarkii; assembly: GCF_040958095.1. Taxonomy (NCBI): domain Eukaryota; kingdom Metazoa; phylum Arthropoda; class Malacostraca; order Decapoda; family Cambaridae; genus Procambarus; species Procambarus clarkii. Next base: position 866,371 of record NC_091227.1, on the reverse strand, counting down.
AGTGAGTAAGATATTGAAAAGGGGAGAAGTTCGGTTTTTATTGCATATATCGACGTTTCAGCCGGATTAGAGCGGTTTTACGTGTACATCTTCCCTCGGTAATATAAACGGAAAATCAGGAACATTTTAGTTAATTCTAATGAAAACACATTCATTTTTATCATTTGTATTGGAAACAACATTGTCATATGTCTTTTCTTGGATCTAAATAATACGAAACCTCTCTCTATGATTTGAAGTTAAAATCCTCAAATATGGTTAAATAGTGACTTTTTTCACGTTTTTCATGTAGTTTGATACTACGTAAATATATTGAGTTATACCAATATTTCGATTCTATTTCATGTAGTATCACGATATGTGATTTGGCCTTCAAATCTCAGAATTTCGCATAATATTGCATTTTAAGCAAGTTTTCTTGCATTTTGTTTCGTACGAAAAATCATCGAATTTAGCAATATTTTGACGTTTATCATCCTCTTTTCCTTTATGTGACTTAAACAAAATATCATCAAATTAGGCAATATTTTGCCGTTTTCCACGTTTTTGTGAATTTTCAGTCTATGGGTATTAATTCATATATATACGATAAAAATTATGCAAACACATAATTGATTAGATAATAACCTTAAATACTTCATTTTCAATCAACTATTTGTTTCTCGTTAAAATACTGAGTAAGATATTAAAAAGGGGAGAAGTTCGGTTTTTATTGCATATATCGACGTTTCAGCCGGAATAGAGCGATTTTCGTGTACATCTTCCATCGGTAATATAAACGGAAATTCTGGAACATTTTAGTTAATACCAATGAAAACACATTGATTTTTATCATTTGTATTGGTAACAACACTGTCATATGTCTTTTCTTGGATCTAAATAATGCGAAACCTCGCTCTATGATTTGAAGTTAAAATCCTCAAATATGGTTAAATATTGACTTTTTTCACGTTTTTCATGTAGTTTGATATAACGTAAATATATTCATTTTTACCAATATTTCGATACTATTTCATTTAGTATCACGATATGTGATTTGGCCTTCAAATCTCAGAATTTCGCATAATATTGCATTTTAAGCAAGTTTTCTTGCCTTTTGTTTCGTACGAAAAATCATCGAATTTAGCAATATTTTGACGTTTATCATCCCCTTTTCCTTTATGTGACTTAAACAAAATATCATCGAATTAGGCAATATTTTGCCGTTTTCCACGTTTTTGTGAATATTCAGTCTATGGGTATTAATTCATATATATACGATAAAAATGATGCAAACACATAATTGATTAGATAATAACTTTAAATACTTCATTTTCAATCATCTATTTGTTTCTCGTTAAAATACTGAGTAAGATAATGAAATGGGGAGAAGTTCGGTTTTTATTGCATATATCGACGTTTCAGCCGGATTAGAGCGGTTTTACGTGTACATCTTCTCTCGGTAATATAAACGGAAAATCAAGAACATTTTAGTTAATTCTAATGAAAACACATTGATTTTTATAATTTGTATTGAAAACAACATTGTCATATGTCTATTCTTGGATCTAAATAATACGAAACCTCGCTCTATGATTTGAAGTTAAAATCCTCAAATATGGTTAAATATTGACTTTTTTCACGTTTTTCATGTAGTTTGATATTACGTAAATATATTCATTTTTACCAATATTTCGATACTATTTCATGTAGTATCACGATATGTGATTTGGCCTTCAAATCTCAGAATTTCGCATAATATTGCATTTTAAGCAAGTTTTCTTGCCTTTTGTTTCGTACGAAAAATCATCGAATTTAGCAATATTTTGACGTTTATCATCCTCTTTTCCTTTATGTGACTTAAACAAAATATCATCGAATTAGGCAATATTTTGCCGTTTTCCACGTTTTTGTGAATTTTCAGTCTATGGGTATTAATTCATATATATACGATAAAAATGATGCAAACACATAATTGATTAGATAATAACCTTAAATACTTCATTTTCAATCAACTATTTGTTTCTCGTTAAAATACTGAGTAAGATATTGAAAAGGGGAGAAGTTCTGTTTTTATTGCATATATCGACGTTTCAGCCGGAATAGAGCGATTTTCGTGTACATCTTCCATCGGTAATATAAACGGAAATTCAGGAACATTTTAGTTAATACCAATGAAAACACATTGATTTTTATCATTTGTATTGGTAACAACACTGTCATATGTCTTTTCTTGGATCTAAATAATGCGAAACCTCGCTCTATGATTTGAAGTTAAAATCCTCATATATGGTTAAATATTGACTTTTTTCACGTTTTTCATGTAGTTTGATATAACGTAAATATATTCATTTTTACCAATATTTCGATACTATTTCATGTAGTATCACGATATGTGATTTGGCCTTCAAATCTCAGAATTTCGAATAATATTGCATTTTAAGCAAGTTTTCTTGCCTTTTGTTTCGTACGAAAAATCATCGAATTTAGCAATATTTTGACGTTTATCATCCCCTTTTCCTTTATGTGACTTAAACAAAATATCATCGAATTAGGCAATATTTTGCCGTTTTCCACGTTTTTGTGAATTTTCAGTCTATGGGTATTAATTCATATATATACGATAAAAATGATGCAAACACATAATTGATTAGATAATAACCTTAAATACTTCATTTTCAATCATCTATTTGTTTCTCGTTAAAATACTGAGTAAGATAATGAAAAGGGGAGAAGTTCGGTTTTTATTGCATATATCGACGTTTCAGCCGGATTAGAGCGGTTTTACGTGTACATCTTCCCTCGGTAATATAAACGGAAAATCAAGAACATTTTAGTTAATTCTAATGAAAACACATTGATTTTTATAATTTGCATTGGAAACAACATTGTCATATGTCTGTTCTTGGATCTAAATAATACGAAACCTCGCTCTATGATTTGAAGTTAAAATCCTCAAATATGGTTAAATATTGACTTTTTTCAAGTTTTTCATGTAGTTTGATATTACGTAAATATATTCATTTTTACCAATATTTCGATACTATTTCATGTAGTATCACGATATGTGATTTGACCTTCAAATCTCAGAATTTCGCATAATATTGCATTTTAAGCAAGATTTCTTGCCTTTTGTTTCGTACGAAAAATCATCGAATTTAGCAATATTTTGACGTTTATCATCCCCTTTTCCTTTATGTGACTTAAACAAAATATCATCGAATTAGGCAATATTTTGCCGTTTTCCACGTTTTTGTGAATTTTCAGTCTATGGGTATTAATTCATATATATACGATAAAAATGATGCAAACACATAATTGATTAGATAATAACCTTAAATACTTCATTTTCAATCAACTATTTGTTTCTCATTAAAATACTGAGTAAGATATTGAAAAGGGGAGAAGTTCTGTTTTTATTGCATATATCGACGTTTCAGCCGGAATAGAGCGATTTTCGTGTACATCTTCCATCGGTAATATAAACGGAAAATCAGGAACATTTTAGTTAATACCAATGAAAACACATTGATTTTTATCATTTGTATTGGTAACAACACTGTCATATGTCTTTTCTTGGATCTAAATAATGCGAAACCTCGCTCTATGATTTGAAGTTAAAATCCTCATATATGGTTAAATATTGACTTTTTTCACGTTTTTCATGTAGTTTGATATAACATAAATATATTCATTTTTACCAATATTTCGATACTATTTCATGTAGTATCACGATATGTGATTTGGCCTTCAAATCTCAGAATTTCGCATAATATTGCATTTTAAGCAAGTTTTCTTGCCTTTTGTTTCGTACGAAAAATCATCGAATTTAGCAATATTTTGACGTTTATCATCCCCTTTTCCTTTATGTGACTTAAACAAAATATCATCGAATTAGGCAATATTTTGCCGTTTTCCACGTTTTTGTGAATTTTCAGTCTATGGGTATTAATTCATATATATACGATAAAAATGATGCAAACACATAATTGATTAGATAATAACTTTAAATACTTCATTTTCAATCATCTATTTGTTTCTCGTTAAAATACTGAGTAAGATAATGAAATGGGGAGAAGTTCGGTTTTTATTGCATATATCGACGTTTCAGCCGGATTAGAGCGGTTTTACGTGTACATCTTCTCTCGGTAATATAAACGGAAAATCAAGAACATTTTAGTTAATTCTAATGAAAACACATTGATTTTTATAATTTGTATTGGAAACAACATTGTCATATGTCTATTCTTGGATCTAAATAATACGAAACCTCGCTCTATGATTTGAAGTTAAAATCCTCAAATATGGTTAAATATTGACTTTTTTCACGTTTTTCATGTAGTTTGATATTACGTAAATATATTCATTTTTACCAATATTTCGATACTATTTCATGTAGTATCACGATATGTGATTTGGCCTTCAAATCTCAGAATTTCGCATAATATTGCATTTTAAGCAAGTTTTCTTGCCTTTTGTTTCGTTCGAAAAATCATCGAATTAAGCAATATTTTGACGTTTATAATCCCCTTTTCCTTTATGTGACTTAAACAAAATATCATCGAATTAGGCAATATTTTGCCGTTTTCCACGTTTTTGTGAATTTTCAGTCTATGGGTATTAATTCATATATATACGATAAAAATGATGCAAACACATAATTGATTAGATAATAACCTTAAATACTTCATTTTCAATCATCTATTTGTTTCTCGTTAAAATACTGAGTAAGATAATGAAAAGGGGAGAAGTTCTGTTTTTATTGCATATATCGACGTTTCAGCCGGAATAGAGCGATTTTCGTGTAAATCTTCCATCGGTAATATAAACGGAAAATCAGGAACATTTTAGTTAATACTAATGAAAAAACATTGATTTTTATCATTTGTATTGGAAACAACATTGTCATATGTCTTTTCTTGGATCTAAATATTACGAAACCTCTCTCTATGATTTGAAGTTAAAATCCTCAAATATGGTTAAATAGTGACTTTTTTCACGTTTTTCATGTAGTTTGATACTACGTAAATATATTCATTTTTACCAATATTTAGATTCTATTTCATGTAGTATCACGATATGTGACTTGGCCTTCAAATCTCAGAATTTCGCATAATATTGCATTTTAAGAAAGTTTTCTTGCCTTTTGTTTCGTTCGAAAAATCATCGAATTAAGCAATATTTTGACGTTTATAATCCCCTTTTCCTTTATGTGACTTAAACAAAATATCATCGAATTAGGCAATATTTTGCCGTTTTCCACGTTTTTGTGAATTTTCAGTCTATGGGTATTAATTCATATATATACGATAAAAATGATGCAAACACATAATTGATTAGATAATAACCTTAAATACTTCATTTTCAATCATCTATTTGTTTCTCGTTAAAATACTGAGTAAGATAATGAAAAGGGGAGAAGTTCTGTTTTTATTGCATATATCGACGTTTCAGCCGGAATAGAGCGATTTTCGTGTAAATCTTCCATCGGTAATATAAACGGAAAATCAGGAACATTTTAGTTAATACTAATGAAAAAACATTGATTTTTATCATTTGTATTGGAAACAACATTGTCATATGTCTTTTCTTGGATCTAAATATTACGAAACCTCTCTCTATGATTTGAAGTTAAAATCCTCAAATATGGTTATATAGTGACTTTTTTCACGTTTTTCATGTAGTTTGATACTACGTAAATATATTCATTTTTACCAATATTTAGATTCTATTTCATGTAGTATCACGATATGTGACTTGGCCTTCAAATCTCAGAATTTCGCATAATATTGCATTTTAAGAAAGTTTTCTTGCCTTTGGTTTCGTACGAAAAATCATCGAATTTAGCAATATTTTGACGTTTATCATCCCCTTTTCCTTTATTTGATTTAAACAAAATATCATCGAAATAGGCAATATTTTGCGGTTTTTCCACGTTTTTGTGAATTTTCACTCTATGGGTATTATTTCATATATATACGATAAAAATTATGCAAACACATAATTGATTTGATAATAACCTTAAATACTTCATTTTCAATCATCTATTTGTTTCTCGTAAAATAGTGAGTAAGATATTGAAAAGGGGAGAAGTTCGGTTTTTATTGCATATATCGACGTTTCAGCCGGATTAGAGCGGTTTTACGTGTACATCTTCCCTCGGTAATATAAACGGAAAATCAGGAACATTTTAGTTAATTCTAATGAAAACACATTCATTTTTATCATTTGTATTGGAAACAACATTGTCATATGTCTTTTCTTGGATCTAAATAATACGAAACCTCTCTCTATGATTTGAAGTTAAAATCCTCAAATATGGTTAAATAGTGACTTTTTTCACGTTTTTCATGTAGTTTGATACTACGTAAATATATTGAGTTATACCAATATTTCGATTCTATTTCATGTAGTATCACGATATGTGATTTGGCCTTCAAATCTCAGAATTTCGCATAATATTACATTTTAAGCAAGTTTTCTTGCATTTTGTTTCGTACGAAAAATCATCGAATTTAGCAATATTTTGACGTTTATCATCCTCTTTTCCTTTATGTGACTTAAACAAAATATCATCAAATTAGGCAATATTTTGCCGTTTTCCACGTTTTTGTGAATTTTCAGTCTATGGGTATTAATTCATATATATACGATAAAAATTATGCAAACACATAATTGATTAGATAATAACCTTAAATACTTCATTTTCAATCAACTATTTGTTTCTCGTTAAAATACTGAGTAAGATATTAAAAAGGGGAGAAGTTCGGTTTTTATTGCATATATCGACGTTTCAGCCGGAATAGAGCGATTTTCGTGTACATCTTCCATCGGTAATATAAACGGAAATTCAGGAACATTTTAGTTAATACCAATGAAAACACATTGATTTTTATCATTTGTATTGGTAACAACACTGTCATATGTCTTTTCTTGGATCTAAATAATGCGAAACCTCGCTCTATGATTTGAAGTTAAAATCCTCATATATGGTTAAATATTGACTTTTTTCACGTTTTTCATGTAGTTTGATATAACGTAAATATATTCATTTTTACCAATATTTCGATACTATTTCATTTAGTATCACGATATGTGATTTGGCCTTCAAATCTCAGAATTTCGCATAATATTGCATTTTAAGCAAGTTTTCTTGCCTTTTGTTTCGTACGAAAAATCATCGAATTTAGCAATATTTTGACGTTTATCATCCCCTTTTCCTTTATGTGACTTAAACAAAATATCATCGAATTAGGCAATATTTTGCCGTTTTCCACGTTTTTGTGAATATTCAGTCTATGGGTATTAATTCATATATATACGATAAAAATGATGCAAACACATAATTGATTAGATAATAACTTTAATACTTCATTTTCAATCATCTATTTGTTTCTCGTTAAAATACTGAGTAAGATAATGAAATGGGGAGAAGTTCGGTTTTTATTGCATATATCGACGTTTCAGCCGGATTAGAGCGGTTTTAAGTGTACATCTTCTCTCGGTAATATAAACGGAAAATCAAGAACATTTTAGTTAATTCTAATGAAAACACATTGATTTTTATAATTTGCATTGGAAACAACATTGTCATATGTCTGTTCTTGGATCTAAATAATACGAAACCTCGCTCTATGATTTGAAGTTAAAATCCTCATATATGGTTAAATATTGACTTTTTTCACGTGTTTCATGTAGTTTGATATAACGTAAATATATTCATTTTTACCAATATTTCGATACTATTTCATGTAGTATCACGATATGTGATTTGGCCTTCAAATCTCAGAATTTCGCATAATATTGCATTTTAAGCAAGTTTTCTTGACTTTTGTTTCGTACGAAAAATCATCGAATTTAGCAATATTTTGACGTTTATCATCCTCTTTTCCTTTATGTGACTTAAACAAAATATCATCGAATTAGGCAATATTTTGCCGTTTTCCACGTTTTTGTGAATTTTCAGTCTATGGGTATTAATTCATATATATACGATAAAAATGATGCAAACACATAATTGATTAGATAATAACCTTAAATACTTCATTTTCAATCAACTATTTGTTTCTCGTTAAAATACTGAGTAAGATATTGAAAAGGGGAGAAGTTCTGTTTTTATTGCATATATCGACGTTTCAGCCGGAATAGAGCGATTTTCGTGTACATCTTCCATCGGTAATATAAACGGAAATTCAGGAACATTTTAGTTAATACCAATGAAAACACATTGATTTTTATCATTTGTATTGGTAACAACACTGTCATATGTCTTTTCTTGGATCTAAATAATGCGAAACCTCGCTCTATGATTTGAAGTTAAAATCCTCATATATGGTTAAATATTGACTTTTTTCACGTTTTTCATGTAGTTTGATATAACGTAAATATATTCATTTTTACCAATATTTCGATACTATTTCATGTAGTATCACGATATGTGATTTGGCCTTCAAATCTCAGAATTTCGAATAATATTGCATTTTAAGCAAGTTTTCTTGCCTTTTGTTTCGTACGAAAAATCATCGAATTTAGCAATATTTTGACGTTTATCATCCCCTTTTTCTTTATGTGACTTAAACAAAATATCATCGAATTAGGCAATATTTTGCCGTTTTCCACGTTTTTGTGAATTTTCAGTCTATGGGTATTAATTCATATATATACGATAAAAATGATGCAAACACATAATTGATTAGATAATAACCTTAAATACTTCATTTTCAATCATCTATTTGTTTCTCGTTAAAATACTGAGTAAGATAATGAAAAGGGGAGAAGTTCGGTTTTTATTGCATATATCGACGTTTCAGCCGGATTAGAGCGGTTTTACGTGTACATCTTCCCTCGGTAATATAAACGGAAAATCAAGAACATTTTAGTTAATTCTAATGAAAACACATTGATTTTTATAATTTGCATTGGAAACAACATTGTCATATGTCTGTTCTTGGATCTAAATAATACGAAACCTCGCTCTATGATTTGAAGTTAAAATCCTCAAATATGGTTAAATATTGACTTTTTTCAAGTTTTTCATGTAGTTTGATATTACGTAAATATATTCATTTTTACCAATATTTCGATACTATTTCATGTAGTATCACGATATGTGATTTGACCTTCAAATCTCAGAATTTCGCATAATATTGCATTTTAAGCAAGATTTCTTGCCTTTTGTTTCGTACGAAAAATCATCGAATTTAGCAATATTTTGACGTTTATCATCCCCTTTTCCTTTATGTGACTTAAACAAAATATCATCGAATTAGGCAATATTTTGCCGTTTTCCACGTTTTTGTGAATATTCAGTCTATGGGTATTAATTCATATATATACGATAAAAATGATGCAAACACATAATTGATTAGATAATAACTTTAAATACTTCATTTTCAATCATCTATTTGTTTCTCGTTAAAATACTGAGTAAGATAATGAAATGGGGAGAAGTTCGGTTTTTATTGCATATATCGACGTTTCAGCCGGATTAGAGCGGTTTTACGTGTACATCTTCTCTCGGTAATATAAACGGAAAATCAAGAACATTTTAGTTAATTCTAATGAAAACACATTGATTTTTATAATTTGTATTGGAAACAACATTGTCATATGTCTATTCTTGGATCTAAATAATACGAAACCTCGCTCTATGATTTGAAGTTAAAATCCTCAAATATGGTTAAATATTGACTTTTTTCACGTTTTTCATGTAGTTTGATATTACGTAAATATATTCATTTTTACCAATATTTCGTAATAATATTTCCAATATTTTCATTTTCATGTAGTATCACGATATGTGATTTGGCCTTCAAATCTCAGAATTTCGCATAATATTGCATTTTAAGCAAGTTTTCTTGACTTTTGTTTCGTACGAAAAATCATCGAATTTAGCAATATTTTGACGTTTATCATCCTCTTTTCCTTTATGTGACTTAAACAAAATATCATCGAATTAGGCAATATTTTGCCGTTTTCCACGTTTTTGTGAATTTTCTGTCTATGGGTATTAATTCATATATATACGATAAAAATGATGCAAACACATAATTGATTAGATAATAACCTTAAATACTTAATTTTCAATCAACTATTTGTTTCTCGTTAAAATACTGAGTAAGATATTGAAAAGGGGAGAAGTTCTGTTTTTATTGCATATATCGACGTTTCAGCCGGAATAGAGCGATTTTCGTGTACATCTTCCATCGGTAATATAAACGGAAATTCAGGAACATTTTAGTTAATACTAATGAAAACACATTGATTTTTATCATTTGTATTGGTAACAACACTGTCATATGTCTGTTCTTGGATCTAAATAATGCGAAACCTCGCTCTATGATTTGAAGTTAAAATCCTCATATATGGTTAAATATTGACTTTTTTCACGTTTTTCATGTAGTTTGATATAACGTAAATATATTCATTTTTACCAATATTTCGATACTATTTCATGTAGTATCACGATATGTGATTTGGCCTTCAAATCTCAGAATTTCGAATAATATTGCATTTTAAGCAAGATTTCTTGCCTTTTGTTTCGTACGAGAAATCATCGAATTTAGCAATATTTTGACGTTTATCATCCCCTTTTCCTTTATGTGACTTAAACAAAATATCATCGAATTAGGCAATATTTTGCCGTTTTCCACGTTTTTGTGAATTTTCAGTCTATGGGTATTAATTCATATATATACGATAAAAATGATGCAAACACATAATTGATTAGATAATAACCTTAAATACTTCATTTTCAATCATCTATTTGTTTCTCGTTAAAATACTGAGTAAGATAATGAAAAGGGGAGAAGTTCGGTTTTTATTGCATATATCGACGTTTCAGCCGGATTAGAGCGGTTTTACGTGTACATCTTCCCTCGGTAATATAAACGGAAAATCAAGAACATTTTAGTTAATTCTAATGAAAACACATTGATTTTTATAATTTGCATTGGAAACAACATTGTCATATGTCTGTTCTTGGATCTAAATAATACGAAACCTCGCTCTATGATTTGAAGTTAAAATCCTCAAATATGGTTAAATATTGACTTTTTTCAAGTTTTTCATGTAGTTTGATATTACGTAAATATATTCATTTTTACCAATATTTCGATACTATTTCATGTAGTATCACGATATGTGATTTGACCTTCAAATCTCAGAATTTCGCATAATATTGCATTTTAAGCAAGATTTCTTGCCTTTTGTTTCGTACGAAAAATCATCGAATTTAGCAATATTTTGACGTTTATCATCCCCTTTTCCTTTATGTGACTTAAACAAAATATCATCGAATTAGGCAATATTTTGCCGTTTTCCACGTTTTTGTGAATTTTCAGTCTATGGGTATTAATTCATATATATACGATAAAAATGATGCAAACACATAATTGATTAGATAATAACCTTAAATACTTCATTTTCAATCAACTATTTGTTTCTCGTTAAAATACTGAGTAAGATATTGAAAAGGGGAGAAGTTCTGTTTTTATTGCATATATCGACGTTTCAGCCGGAATAGAGCGATTTTCGTGTACATCTTCCATCGGTAATATAAACGGAAAATCAGGAACATTTTAGTTAATACCAATGAAAACACATTGATTTTTATCATTTGTATTGGTAACAACACTGTCATATGTCTTTTCTTGGATCTAAATAATGCGAAACCTCGCTCTATGATTTGAAGTTAAAATCCTCATATATGGTTAAATATTGACTTTTTTCACGTTTTTCATGTAGTTTGATATAACATAAATATATTCATTTTTACCAATATTTCGATACTATTTCATGTAGTATCACGATATGTGATTTGGCCTTCAAATCTCAGAATTTCGCATAATATTGCATTTTAAGCAAGTTTTCTTGCCTTTTGTTTCGTACGAAAAATCATCGAATTTAGCAATATTTTGACGTTTATCATCCCCTTTTCCTTTATGTGACTTAAACAAAATATCATCGAATTAGGCAATATTTTGCCGTTTTCCACGTTTTTGTGAATTTTCAGTCTATGGGTATTAATTCATATATATACGATAAAAATGATGCAAACACATAATTGATTAGATAATAACTTTAAATACTTCATTTTCAATCATCTATTTGTTTCTCGTTAAAATACTGAGTAAGATAATGAAATGGGGAGAAGTTCGGTTTTTATTGCATATATCGACGTTTCAGCCGGATTAGAGCGGTTTTACGTGTACATCTTCTCTCGGTAATATAAACGGAAAATCAAGAACATTTTAGTTAATTCTAATGAAAACACATTGATTTTTATAATTTGTATTGGAAACAACATTGTCATATGTCTATTCTTGGATCTAAATAATACGAAACCTCGCTCTATGATTTGAAGTTAAAATCCTCAAATATGGTTAAATATTGACTTTTTTCACGTTTTTCATGTAGTTTGATATTACGTAAATATATTCATTTTTACCAATATTTCGATACTATTTCATGTAGTATCACGATATGTGATTTGGCCTTCAAATCTCAGAATTTCGCATAATATTGCATTTTAAGCAAGTTTTCTTGCCTTTTGTTTCGTACGAAAAATCATCGAATTAAGCAATATTTTGACGTTTATAATCCCCTTTTCCTTTATGTGACTTAAACAAAATATCATCGAATTAGGCAATATTTTGCCGTTTTCCACGTTTTTGTGAATATTCAGTCTATGGGTATTAATTCATATATATACGATAAAAATGATGCAAACACATAATTGATTAGATAATAACTTTAAATACTTCATTTTCAATCATCTATTTGTTTCTCGTTAAAATACTGAGTAAGATAATGAAATGGGGAGAAGTTCGGTTTTTATTGCATATATCGACGTTTCAGCCGGATTAGAGCGGTTTTACGTGTACATCTTCTCTCGGTAATATAAACGGAAAATCAAGAACATTTTAGTTAATTCTAATGAAAACACATTGATTTTTATAATTTGTATTGAAAACAACATTGTCATATGTCTATTCTTGGATCTAAATAATACGAAACCTCGCTCTATGATTTGAAGTTAAAATCCTCAAATATGGTTAAATATTGACTTTTTTCACGTTTTTCATGTAGTTTGATATTACGTAAATATATTCATTTTTACCAATATTTCGATACTATTTCATGTAGTATCACGATATGTGATTTGGCCTTCAAATCTCAGAATTTCGCATAATATTGCATTTTAAGCAAGTTTTCTTGCCTTTTGTTTCGTACGAAAAATCATCGAATTTAGCAATATTTTGACGTTTATCATCCTCTTTTCCTTTATGTGACTTAAACAAAATATCATCGAATTAGGCAATATTTTGCCGTTTTCCACGTTTTTGTGAATTTTCAGTCTATGGGTATTAATTCATATATATACGATAAAAATGATGCAAACACATAATTGATTAGATAATAACCTTAAATACTTCATTTTCAATCAACTATTTGTTTCTCGTTAAAATACTGAGTAAGATATTGAAAAGGGGAGAAGTTCTGTTTTTATTGCATATATCGACGTTTCAGCCGGAATAGAGCTATTTTCGTGTACATCTTCCATCGGTAATATAAACGGAAATTCAGGAACATTTTAGTTAATACCAATGAAAACACATTGATTTTTATCATTTGTATTGGTAACAACACTGTCATATGTCTTTTCTTGGATCTAAATAATGCGAAACCTCGCTCTATGATTTGAAGTTAAAATCCTCATATATGGTTAAATATTGACTTTTTTCACGTTTTTCATGTAGTTTGATATAACGTAAATATATTCATTTTTACCAATATTTCGATACTATTTCATGTAGTATCACGATATGTGATTTGGCCTTCAAATCTCAGAATTTCGAATAATATTGCATTTTAAGCAAGTTTTCTTGCCTTTTGTTTCGTACGAAAAATCATCGAATTTAGCAATATTTTGACGTTTATCATCCCCTTTTCCTTTATGTGACTTAAACAAAATATCATCGAATTAGGCAATATTTTGCCGTTTTCCACGTTTTTGTGAATTTTCAGTCTATGGGTATTAATTCATATATATACGATAAAAATGATGCAAACACATAATTGATTAGATAATAACCTTAAATACTTCATTTTCAATAATCTATTTGTTTCTCGTTAAAATACTGAGTAAGATAATGAAAAGGGGAGAAGTTCGGTTTTTATTGCATATATCGACGTTTCAGCCGGATTAGAGCGGTTTTACGTGTACATCTTCCCTCGGTAATATAAACGGAAAATCAAGAACATTTTAGTTAATTCTAATGAAAACACATTGATTTTTATAATTTGCATTGGAAACAACATTGTCATATGTCTGTTCTTGGATCTAAATAATACGAAACCTCGCTCTATGATTTGAAGTTAAAATCCTCAAATATGGTTAAATATTGACTTTTTTCAAGTTTTTCATGTAGTTTGATATTACGTAAATATATTCATTTTTACCAATATTTCGATACTATTTCATGTAGTATCACGATATGTGATTTGACCTTCAAATCTCAGAATTTCGCATAATATTGCATTTTAAGCAAGATTTCTTGCCTTTTGTTTCGTACGAAAAATCATCGAATTTAGCAATATTTTGACGTTTATCATCCCCTTTTCCTTTATGTGACTTAAACAAAATATCATCGAATTAGGCAATATTTTGCCGTTTTCCACGTTTTTGTGAATTTTCAGTCTATGGGTATTAATTCATATATATACGATAAAAATGATGCAAACACATAATTGATTAGATAATAACCTTAAATACTTCATTTTCAATCAACTATTTGTTTCTCGTTAAAATACTGAGTAAGATATTGAAAAGGGGAGAAGTTCTGTTTTTATTGCATATATCGACGTTTCAGCCGGAATAGAGCGATTTTCGTGTACATCTTCCATCGGTAATATAAACGGAAAATCAGGAACATTTTAGTTAATACCAATGAAAACACATTGATTTTTATCATTTGTATTGGTAACAACACTGTCATATGTCTTTTCTTGGATCTAAATAATGCGAAACCTCGCTCTATGATTTGAAGTTAAAATCCTCATATATGGTTAAATATTGACTTTTTTCACGTTTTTCATGTAGTTTGATATAACATAAATATATTCATTTTTACCAATATTTCGATACTATTTCATGTAGTATCACGATATGTGATTTGGCCTTCAAATCTCAGAATTTCGCATAATATTGCATTTTAAGCAAGTTTTCTTGCCTTTTGTTTCGTACGAAAAATCATCGAATTTAGCAATATTTTGACCTTTATCATCCCCTTTTCCTTTATGTGACTTAAACAAAATATCATCGAATTAGGCAATATTTTGCCGTTTTCCACGTTTTTGTGAATTTTCAGTCTATGGGTATTAATTCATATATATACGATAAAAATGATGCAAACACATAATTGATTAGATAATAACTTTAAATACTTCATTTTCAATCATCTATTTGTTTCTCGTTAAAATACTGAGTAAGATAATGAAATGGGGAGAAGTTCGGTTTTTATTGCATATATCGACGTTTCAGCCGGAATAGAGCGATTTTCGTGTAAATCTTCCATCGGTAATATAAACGGAAAATCAGGAACATTTTAGTTAATACTAATGAAAAAACATTGATTTTTATCATTTGTATTGGAAACAACATTGTCATATGTCTTTTCTTGGATCTAAATAATACGAAACCTCGCTCTATGATTTGAAGTTAAAATCCTCAAATATGGTTAAATAGTGACTTTTTTCACGTTTTTCATGTAGTTTGATACTACGTAAATATATTCATTTTTACCAATATTTAGATTCTATTTCATGTAGTATCACGATATGTGACTTGGCCTTCAAATCTCAGAATTTCGCATAATATTGCATTTTAAGAAAGTTTTCTTGCCTTTGGTTTCGTACGAAAAATCATCGAATTTAGCAATATTTTGACGTTTATCATCCCCTTTTCCTTTATTTGATTTAAACAAAATATCATCGAAATAGGCAATATTTTGCGGTTTTTCCACGTTTTTGTGAATTTTCACTCTATGGGTATTATTTCATATATATACGATAAAAATTATGCAAACACATAATTGATTAGATAATAACCTTAAATACTTCATTTTCAATCATCTATTTGTTTCTCGTAAAATAGTGAGTAAGATATTGAAAAGGGGAGAAGTTCGGTTTTTATTGCATATATCGACGTTTCAGCCGGATTAGAGCGGTTTTACGTGTACATCTTCCCTCGGTAATATAAACGGAAAATCAGGAACATTTTAGTTAATTCTAATGAAAACACATTCATTTTTATCATTTGTATTGGAAACAACATTGTCATATGTCTTTTCTTGGATCTAAATAATACGAAACCTCTCTCTATGATTTGAAGTTAAAATCCTCAAATATGGTTAAATAGTGACTTTTTTCACGTTTTTCATGTAGTTTGATACTACGTAAATATATTGAGTTATACCAATATTTCGATTCTATTTCATGTAGTATCACGATATGTGATTTGGCCTTCAAATCTCAGAATTTCGCATAATATTGCATTTTAAGCAAGTTTTCTTGCATTTTGTTTCGTACGAAAAATCATCGAATTTAGCAATATTTTGACGTTTATCATCCTCTTTTCCTTTATGTGACTTAAACAAAATATCATCAAATTAGGCAATATTTTGCCGTTTTCCACGTTTTTGTGAATTTTCAGTCTATGGGTATTAATTCATATATATACGATAAAAAATTATGCAAACACATAATTGATTAGATAATAACCTTAAATACTTCATTTTCAATCAACTATTTGTTTCTCGTTAAAATACTGAGTAAGATATTAAAAAGGGGAGAAGTTCGGTTTTTATTGCATATATCGACGTTTCAGCCGGAATAGAGCGATTTTCGTGTACATCTTCCATCGGTAATATAAACGGAAATTCAGGAACATTTTAGTTAATACCAATGAAAACACATTGATTTTTATCATTTGTATTGGTAACAACACTGTCATATGTCTTTTCTTGGATCTAAATAATGCGAAACCTCGCTCTATGATTTGAAGTTAAAATCCTCATATATGGTTAAATATTGACTTTTTTCACGTTTTTCATGTAGTTTGATATAACGTAAATATATTCATTTTTACCAATATTTCGATACTATTTCATTTAGTATCACGATATGTGATTTGGCCTTCAAATCTCAGAATTTCGCATAATATTGCATTTTAAGCAAGTTTTCTTGCCTTTTGTTTCGTACGAAAAATCATCGAATTTAGCAATATTTTGACGTTTATCATCCCCTTTTCCTTTATGTGACTTAAACAAAATATCATCGAATTAGGCAATATTTTGCCGTTTTCCACGTTTTTGTGAATATTCAGTCTATGGGAATTAATTCATATATATACGATAAAAATGATGCAAACACATAATTGATTAGATAATAACTTTAAATACTTCATTTTCAATCATCTATTTGTTTCTCGTTAAAATACTGAGTAAGATAATGAAATGGGGAGAAGTTCGGTTTTTATTGCATATATCGACGTTTCAGCCGGATTAGAGCGGTTTTACGTGTACATCTTCTCTCGGTAATATAAACGGAAAATCAAGAACATTTTAGTTAATTCTAATGAAAACACATTGATTTTTATAATTTGCATTGGAAACAACATTGTCATATGTCTGTTCTTGGATCTAAATAATACGAAACCTCGCTCTATGATTTGAAGTTAAAATCCTCAAATATGGTTAAATATTGACTTTTTTCAAGTTTTTCATGTAGTTTGATATTACGTAAATATATTCATTTTTACCAATATTTCGATACTATTTCATGTAGTATCACGATATGTGATTTGACCTTCAAATCTCAGAATTTCGCATAATATTGCATTTTAAGCAAGATTTCTTGCCTTTTGTTTCGTACGAAAAATCATCGAATTTAGCAATATTTTGACGTTTATCATCCCCTTTTCCTTTATGTGACTTAAACAAAATATCATCGAATTAGGCAATATTTTGCCGTTTTCCACGTTTTTGTGAATTTTCAGTCTATGGGTATTAATTCATATATATACGATAAAAATGATGCAAACACATAATTGATTAGATAATAACCTTAAATACTTCATTTTCAATCAACTATTTGTTTCTCGTTAAAATACTGAGTAAGATATTGAAAAGGGGAGAAGTTCTGTTTTTATTGCATATATCGACGTTTCAGCCGGAATAGAGCGATTTTCGTGTACATCTTCCATCGGTAATATAAACGGAAAATCAGGAACATTTTAGTTAATACCAATGAAAACACATTGATTTTTATCATTTGTATTGGTAACAACACTGTCATATGTCTTTTCTTGGATCTAAATAATGCGAAACCTCGCTCTATGATTTGAAGTTAAAATCCTCATATATGGTTAAATATTGACTTTTTTCACGTTTTTCATGTAGTTTGATATAACATAAATATATTCATTTTTACCAATATTTCGATACTATTTCATGTAGTATCACGATATGTGATTTGGCCTTCAAATCTCAGAATTTCGCATAATATTGCATTTTAAGCAAGTTTTCTTGCCTTTTGTTTCGTACGAAAAATCATCGAATTTAGCAATATTTTGACGTTTATCATCCCCTTTTCCTTTATGTGACTTAAACAAAATATCATCGAATTAGGCAATATTTTGCCGTTTTCCACGTTTTTGTGAATTTTCAGTCTATGGGTATTAATTCATATATATACGATAAAAATGATGCAAACACATAATTGATTAGATAATAACTTTAAATACTTCATTTTCAATCATCTATTTGTTTCTCGTTAAAATACTGAGTAAGATAATGAAATGGGGAGAAGTTCGGTTTTTATTGCATATATCGACGTTTCAGCCGGATTAGAGCGGTTTTACGTGTACATCTTCTCTCGGTAATATAAACGGAAAATCAAGAACATTTTAGTTAATTCTAATGAAAACACATTGATTTTTATAATTTGTATTGGAAACAACATTGTCATATGTCTATTCTTGGATCTAAATAATACGAAACCTCGCTCTATGATTTGAAGTTAAAATCCTCAAATATGGTTAAATATTGACTTTTTTCACGTTTTTCATGTAGTTTGATATTACGTAAATATATTCATTTTTACCAATATTTCGATACTATTTCATGTAGTATCACGATATGTGATTTGGCCTTCAAATCTCAGAATTTCGCATAATATTGCATTTTAAGCAAGTTTTCTTGCCTTTTGTTTCGTACGAAAAATCATCGAATTAAGCAATATTTTGACGTTTATAATCCCCTTTTCCTTTATGTGACTTAAACAAAATATCATCGAATTAGGCAATATTTTGCCGTTTTCCACGTTTTTGTGAATATTCAGTCTATGGGTATTAATTCATATATATACGATAAAAATGATGCAAACACATAATTGATTAGATAATAACTTTAAATACTTCATTTTCAATCATCTATTTGTTTCTCGTTAAAATACTGAGTAAGATAATGAAATGGGGAGAAGTTCGGTTTTTATTGCATATATCGACGTTTCAGCCGGATTAGAGCGGTTTTACGTGTACATCTTCTCTCGGTAATATAAACGGAAAATCAAGAACATTTTAGTTAATTCTAATGAAAACACATTGATTTTTATAATTTGTATTGAAAACAACATTGTCATATGTCTATTCTTGGATCTAAATAATACGAAACCTCGCTCTATGATTTGAAGTTAAAATCCTCAAATATGGTTAAATATTGACTTTTTTCACGTTTTTCATGTAGTTTGATATTACGTAAATATATTCATTTTTACCAATATTTCGATACTATTTCATGTAGTATCACGATATGTGATTTGGCCTTCAAATCTCAGAATTTCGCATAATATTGCATTTTAAGCAAGTTTTCTTGCCTTTTGTTTCGTACGAAAAATCATCGAATTTAGCAATATTTTGACGTTTATCATCCTCTTTTCCTTTATGTGACTTAAACAAAATATCATCGAATTAGGCAATATTTTGCCGTTTTCCACGTTTTTGTGAATTTTCAGTCTATGGGTATTAATTCATATATATACGATAAAAATGATGCAAACACATAATTGATTAGATAATAACCTTAAATACTTCATTTTCAATCAACTATTTGTTTCTCGTTAAAATACTGAGTAAGATATTGAAAAGGGGAGAAGTTCTGTTTTTATTGCATATATCGACGTTTCAGCCGGAATAGAGCTATTTTCGTGTACATCTTCCATCGGTAATATAAACGGAAATTCAGGAACATTTTAGTTAATACCAATGAAAACACATTGATTTTTATCATTTGTATTGGTAACAACACTGTCATATGTCTTTTCTTGGATCTAAATAATGCGAAACCTCGCTCTATGATTTGAAGTTAAAATCCTCATATATGGTTAAATATTGACTTTTTTCACGTTTTTCATGTAGTTTGATATAACGTAAATATATTCATTTTTACCAATATTTCGATACTATTTCATGTAGTATCACGATATGTGATTTGGCCTTCAAATCTCAGAATTTCGAATAATATTGCATTTTAAGCAAGTTTTCTTGCCTTTTGTTTCGTACGAAAAATCATCGAATTTAGCAATATTTTGACGTTTATCATCCCCTTTTCCTTTATGTGACTTAAACAAAATATCATCGAATTAGGCAATATTTTGCCGTTTTCCACGTTTTTGTGAATTTTCAGTCTATGGGTATTAATTCATATATATACGATAAAAATGATGCAAACACATAATTGATTAGATAATAACCTTAAATACTTCATTTTCAATAATCTATTTGTTTCTCGTTAAAATACTGAGTAAGATAATGAAAAGGGGAGAAGTTCGGTTTTTATTGCATATATCGACGTTTCAGCCGGATTAGAGCGGTTTTACGTGTACATCTTCCCTCGGTAATATAAACGGAAAATCAAGAACATTTTAGTTAATTCTAATGAAAACACATTGATTTTTATAATTTGCATTGGAAACAACATTGTCATATGTCTGTTCTTGGATCTAAATAATACGAAACCTCGCTCTATGATTTGAAGTTAAAATCCTCAAATATGGTTAAATATTGACTTTTTTCAAGTTTTTCATGTAGTTTGATATTACGTAAATATATTCATTTTTACCAATATTTCGATACTATTTCATGTAGTATCACGATATGTGATTTGACCTTCAAATCTCAGAATTTCGCATAATATTGCATTTTAAGCAAGATTTCTTGCCTTTTGTTTCGTACGAAAAATCATCGAATTTAGCAATATTTTGACGTTTATCATCCTCTTTTCCTTTATGTGACTTAAACAAAATATCATCGAATTAGGCAATATTTTGCCGTTTTCCACGTTTTTGTGAATTTTCAGTCTATGGGTATTAATTCATATATATACGATAAAAATGATGCAAACACATAATTGATTAGATAATAACCTTAAATACTTCATTTTCAATCAACTATTTGTTTCTCGTTAAAATACTGAGTAAGATATTGAAAAGGGGAGAAGTTCTGTTTTTATTGCATATATCGACGTTTCAGCCGGAATAGAGCTATTTTCGTGTACATCTTCCATCGGTAATATAAACGGAAATTCAGGAACATTTTAGTTAATACCAATGAAAACACATTGATTTTTATCATTTGTATTGGTAACAACACTGTCATATGTCTTTTCTTGGATCTAAATAATGCGAAACCTCGCTCTATGATTTGAAGTTAAAATCCTCATATATGGTTAAATATTGACTTTTTTCACGTTTTTCATGTAGTTTGATATAACGTAAATATATTCATTTTTACCAATATTTCGATACTATTTCATGTAGTATCACGATATGTGATTTGGCCTTCAAATCTCAGAATTTCGAATAATATTGCATTTTAAGCAAGTTTTCTTGCCTTTTGTTTCGTACGAAAAATCATCGAATTTAGCAATATTTTGACGTTTATCATCCCCTTTTCCTTTATGTGACTTAAACAAAATATCATCGAATTAGGCAATATTTTGCCGTTTTCCACGTTTTTGTGAATTTTCAGTCTATGGGTATTAATTCATATATATACGATAAAAATGATGCAAACACATAATTGATTAGATAATAACCTTAAATACTTCATTTTCAATAATCTATTTGTTTCTCGTTAAAATACTGAGTAAGATAATGAAAAGGGGAGAAGTTCGGTTTTTATTGCATATATCGACGTTTCAGCCGGATTAGAGCGGTTTTACGTGTACATCTTCCCTCGGTAATATAAACGGAAAATCAAGAACATTTTAGTTAATTCTAATGAAAACACATTGATTTTTATAATTTGCATTGGAAACAACATTGTCATATGTCTGTTCTTGGATCTAAATAATACGAAACCTCGCTCTATGATTTGAAGTTAAAATCCTCAAATATGGTTAAATATTGACTTTTTTCAAGTTTTTCATGTAGTTTGATATTACGTAAATATATTCATTTTTACCAATATTTCGATACTATTTCATGTAGTATCACGATATGTGATTTGACCTTCAAATCTCAGAATTTCGCATAATATTGCATTTTAAGCAAGATTTCTTGCCTTTTGTTTCGTACGAAAAATCATCGAATTTAGCAATATTTTGACGTTTATCATCCCCTTTTCCTTTATGTGACTTAAACAAAATATCATCGAATTAGGCAATATTTTGCCGTTTTCCACGTTTTTGTGAATTTTCAGTCTATGGGTATTAATTCATATATATACGATAAAAATGATGCAAACACATAATTGATTAGATAATAACCTTAAATACTTCATTTTCAATCAACTATTTGTTTCTCGTTAAAATACTGAGTAAGATATTGAAAAGGGGAGAAGTTCTGTTTTTATTGCATATATCGACGTTTCAGCCGGAATAGAGCGATTTTCGTGTACATCTTCCATCGGTAATATAAACGGAAAATTAGGAACATTTTAGTTAATACCAATGAAAACACATTGATTTTTATCATTTGTATTGGTAACAACACTGTCATATGTCTTTTCTTGGATCTAAATAATGCGAAACCTCGCTCTATGATTTGAAGTTAAAATCCTCATATATGGTTAAATATTGACTTTTTTCACGTTTTTCATGTAGTTTGATATAACATAAATATATTCATTTTTACCAATATTTCGATACTATTTCATGTAGTATCACGATATGTGATTTGGCCTTCAAATCTCAGAATTTCGCATAATATTGCATTTTAAGCAAGTTTTCTTGCCTTTTGTTTCGTACGAAAAATCATCGAATTTAGCAATATTTTGACGTTTATCATCCCCTTTTCCTTTATGTGACTTAAACAAAATATCATCGAATTAGGCAATATTTTGCCGTTTTCCACGTTTTTGTGAATTTTCAGTCTATGGGTATTAATTCATATATATACGATAAAAATGATGCAAACACATAATTGATTAGATAATAACTTTAAATACTTCATTTTCAATCATCTATTTGTTTCTCGTTAAAATACTGAGTAAGATAATGAAATGGGGAGAAGTTCGGTTTTTATTGCATATATCGACGTTTCAGCCGGAATAGAGCGATTTTCGTGTAAATCTTCCATCGGTAATATAAACGGAAAATCAGGAACATTTTAGTTAATACTAATGAAAAAACATTGATTTTTATCATTTGTATTGGAAACAACATTGTCATATGTCTTTTCTTGGATCTAAATAATACGAAACCTCGCTCTATGATTTGAAGTTAAAATCCTCAAATATGGTTAAATAGTGACTTTTTTCACGTTTTTCATGTAGTTTGATACTACGTAAATATATTCATTTTTACCAATATTTAGATTCTATTTCATGTAGTATCACGATATGTGACTTGGCCTTCAAATCTCAGAATTTCGCATAATATTGCATTTTAAGAAAGTTTTCTTGCCTTTGGTTTCGTACGAAAAATCATCGAATTTAGCAATATTTTGACGTTTATCATCCCCTTTTCCTTTATTTGATTTAAACAAAATATCATCGAAATAGGCAATATTTTGCGGTTTTTCCACGTTTTTGTGAATTTTCACTCTATGGGTATTATTTCATATATATACGATAAAAATTATGCAAACACATAATTGATTAGATAATAACCTTAAATACTTCATTTTCAATCATCTATTTGTTTCTCGTAAAATAGTGAGTAAGATATTGAAAAGGGGAGAAGTTCGGTTTTTATTGCATATATCGACGTTTCAGCCGGATTAGAGCGGTTTTACGTGTACATCTTCCCTCGGTAATATAAACGGAAAATCAGGAACATTTTAGTTAATTCTAATGAAAACACATTCATTTTTATCATTTGTATTGGAAACAACATTGTCATATGTCTTTTCTTGGATCTAAATAATACGAAACCTCTCTCTATGATTTGAAGTTAAAATCCTCAAATATGGTTAAATAGTGACTTTTTTCACGTTTTTCATGTAGTTTGATACTACGTAAATATATTGAGTTATACCAATATTTCGATTCTATTTCATGTAGTATCACGATATGTGATTTGGCCTTCAAATCTCAGAATTTCGCATAATATTGCATTTTAAGCAAGTTTTCTTGCATTTTGTTTCGTACGAAAAATCATCGAATTTAGCAATATTTTGACGTTTATCATCCTCTTTTCCTTTATGTGACTTAAACAAAATATCATCAAATTAGGCAATATTTTGCCGTTTTCCACGTTTTTGTGAATTTTCAGTCTATGGGTATTAATTCATATATATACGATAAAAAATTATGCAAACACATAATTGATTAGATAATAACCTTAAATACTTCATTTTCAATCAACTATTTGTTTCTCGTTAAAATACTGAGTAAGATATTAAAAAGGGGAGAAGTTCGGTTTTTATTGCATATATCGACGTTTCAGCCGGAATAGAGCGATTTTCGTGTACATCTTCCATCGGTAATATAAACGGAAATTCAGGAACATTTTAGTTAATACCAATGAAAACACATTGATTTTTATCATTTGTATTGGTAACAACACTGTCATATGTCTTTTCTTGGATCTAAATAATGCGAAACCTCGCTCTATGATTTGAAGTTAAAATCCTCATATATGGTTAAATATTGACTTTTTTCACGTTTTTCATGTAGTTTGATATAACGTAAATATATTCATTTTTACCAATATTTCGATACTATTTCATTTAGTATCACGATATGTGATTTGGCCTTCAAATCTCAGAATTTCGCATAATATTGCATTTTAAGCAAGTTTTCTTGCCTTTTGTTTCGTACGAAAAATCATCGAATTTAGCAATATTTTGACGTTTATCATCCCCTTTTCCTTTATGTGACTTAAACAAAATATCATCGAATTAGGCAATATTTTGCCGTTTTCCACGTTTTTGTGAATATTCAGTCTATGGGTATTAATTCATATATATACGATAAAAATGATGCAAACACATAATTGATTAGATAATAACTTTAAATACTTCATTTTCAATCATCTATTTGTTTCTCGTTAAAATACTGAGTAAGATAATGAAATGGGGAGAAGTTCGGTTTTTATTGCATATATCGACGTTTCAGCCGGATTAGAGCGGTTTTACGTGTACATCTTCTCTCGGTAATATAAACGGAAAATCAAGAACATTTTAGTTAATTCTAATGAAAACACATTGATTTTTATAATTTGTATTGGAAACAACATTGTCATATGTCTATTCTTGGATCTAAATAATACGAAACCTCGCTCTATGATTTGAAGTTAAAATCCTCAAATATGGTTAAATATTGACTTTTTTCACGTTTTTCATGTAGTTTGATATTACGTAAATATATTCATTTTTACCAATATTTCGATACTATTTCATGTAGTATCACGATATGTGATTTGGCCTTCAAATCTCAGAATTTCGCATAATATTGCATTTTAAGCAAGTTTTCTTGCCTTTTGTTTCGTACGAAAAATCATCGAATTAAGCAATATTTTGACGTTTATAATCCCCTTTTCCTTTATGTGACTTAAACAAAATATCATAGAATTAGGCAATATTTTGCCGTTTTCCACGTTTTTGTGAATTTTCAGTCTATGGGTATTAATACATATATATACGATAAAAATGATGCAAACACATAATTGATTAGATAATAACCTTAAATACTTCATTTTCAATCATCTATTTGTTTCTCGTTAAAATACTGAGTAAGATAATGAAAAGGGGAGAAGTTCGGTTTTTATTGCATATATCGACGTTTCAGCCGGATTAGAGCGGTTTTACGTGTACATCTTCCCTCGGTAATATAAACGGAAAATCAAGAACATTTTAGTTAATTCTAATGAAAACACGTTGATTTTTATAATTTGCATTGGAAACAACATTGTCATATGTCTGTTCTTGGATCTAAATAATACGAAACCTCGCTCTATGATTTGAAGTTAAAATCCTCATATATGGTTAAATATTGACTTTTTTCACGTGTTTCATGTAGTTTGATATAACGTAAATATATTCATTTTTACCAATATTTCGATACTATTTCATGTAGTATCACGATATGTGATTTGGCCTTCAAATCTCAGAATTTCGCATAATATTGCATTTTAAGCAAGTTTTCTTGACTTTTGTTTCGTACGAAAAATCATCGAATTTAGCAATATTTTGACGTTTATCATCCTCTTTTCCTTTATGTGACTTAAACAAAATATCATCGAATTAGGCAATATTTTGCCGTTTTCCACGTTTTTGTGAATTTTCAGTCTATGGGTATTAATTCATATATATACGATAAAAATGATGCAAACACATAATTGATTAGATAATAACCTTAAATACTTCTTTTTCAATCAACTATTTGTTTCTCGTTAAAATACTGAGTAAGATATTGAAAAGGGGAGAAGTTCTGTTTTTATTGCATATATCGACGTTTCAGCCGGAATAGAGCGATTTTCGTGTACATCTTCCATCGGTAATATAAACGGAAATTCAGGAACATTTTAGTTAATACCAATGAAAACACATTGATTTTTATCATTTGTATTGGTAACAACACTGTCATATGTCTTTTCTTGGATCTAAATAATGCGAAACCTCGCTCTATGATTTGAAGCTAAAATCCTCATATATGGTTAAATATTGACTTTTTTCACGTTTTTCATGTAGTTTGATATAACGTAAATATATTCATTTTTACCAATATTTCGATACTATTTCATGTAGTATCACGATATGTGATTTGGCCTTCAAATCTCAGAATTTCGAATAATATTGCATTTTAAGCAAGTTTTCTTGCCTTTTGTTTCGTACGAAAAATCATCGAATTTAGCAATATTTTGACGTTTATCATCCCCTTTTCCTTCATGTGACTTAAACAAAATATCATCGAATTAGGCAATATTTTGCCGTTTTCCACGTTTTTGTGAATTTTCAGTCTATGGGTATTAATTCATATATATACGATAAAAATGATGCAAACACATAATTGATTAGATAATAACCTTAAATACTTCATTTTCAATCATCTATTTGTTTCTCGTTAAAATACTGAGTAAGATAATGAAAAGGGGAGAAGTTCGGTTTTTATTGCATATATCGACGTTTCAGCCGGATTAGAGCGGTTTTACGTGTACATCTTCCCTCGGTAATATAAACGGAAAATCAAGAACATTTTAGTTAATTCTAATGAAAACACATTGATTTTTATAATTTGCATTGGAAACAACATTGTCATATGTCTGTTCTTGGATCTAAATAATACGAAACCTCGCTCTATGATTTGAAGTTAAAATCCTCAAATATGGTTAAATATTGACTTTTTTCAAGTTTTTCATGTAGTTTGATATTACGTAAATATATTCATTTTTACCAATATTTCGATACTATTTCATGTAGTATCACGATATGTGATTTGAACTTCAAATCTCAGAATTTCGCATAATATTGCATTTTAAGCAAGATTTCTTGCCTTTTGTTTCGTACGAAAAATCATCGAATTTAGCAATATTTTGACGTTTATCATCCCCTTTTCCTTTATGTGACTTAAACAAAATATCATCGAATTAGGCAATATTTTGCCGTTTTCCACGTTTTTGTGAATTTTCAGTCTATGGGTATTAATTCATATATATACGATAAAAATGATGCAAACACATAATTGATTAGATAATAACCTTAAATACTTCATTTTCAATCAACTATTTGTTTCTCGTTAAAATACTGAGTAAGATATTTAAAAGGGGAGAAGTTCTGTTTTTATTGCATATATCGACGTTTCAGCCGGAATAGAGCGATTTTCGTGTACATCTTCCATCGGTAATATAAACGGAAAATCAGGAACATTTTAGTTAATACCAATGAAAACACATTGATTTTTATCATTTGTATTGGTAACAACACTGTCATATGTCTTTTCTTGGATCTAAATAATGTGAAACCTCGCTCTATGATTTGAAGTTAAAATCCTCATATATGGTTAAATATTGACTTTTTTCACGTTTTTCATGTAGTTTGATATAACATAAATATATTCATTTTTACCAATATTTCGATACTATTTCATGTAGTATCACGATATGTGATTTGGCCTTCAAATCTCAGAATTTCGCATAATATTGCATTTTAAGCAAGTTTTCTTGCCTTTTGTTTCGTACGAAAAATCATCGAATTTAGCAATATTTTGACGTTTATCATCCCCTTTTCCTTTATGTGACTTAAACAAAATATCATCGAATTAGGCAATATTTTGCCGTTTTCCACGTTTTTGTGAATTTTCAGTCTATGGGCATTAATTCATATATATACGATAAAAATGATGCAAACACATAATTGATTAGATAATAACTTTAAATACTTCATTTTCAATCATCTATTTGTTTCTCGTTAAAATACTGAGTAAGATAATGAAATGGGGAGAAGTTCGGTTTTTATTGCATATATCGACGTTTCAGCCGGATTAGAGCGGTTTTACGTGTACATCTTCTCTCGGTAATATAAACGGAAAATCAAGAACATTTTAGTTAATTCTAATGAAAACACATTGATTTTTATAATTTGTATTGGAAACAACATTGTCATATGTCTATTCTTGGATCTAAATAATACGAAACCTCGCTCTATGATTTGAAGTTAAAATCCTCAAATATGGTTAAATATTGACTTTTTTCACGTTTTTCATGTAGTTTGATATTACGTAAATATATTCATTTTTACCAATATTTCGATACTATTTCATGTAGTATCACGATATGTGATTTGGCCTTCAAATCTCAGAATTTCGCATAATATTGCATTTTAAGCAAGTTTTCTTGCCTTTTGTTTCGTACGAAAAATCATCGAATTAAGCAATATTTTGACGTTTATAATCCCCTTTTCCTTTATGTGACTTAAACAAAATATCATCGAATTAGGCAATATTTTGCCGTTTTCCACGTTTTTGTGAATTTTCAGTCTATGGGTATTAATTCATATATATACGATAAAAATGATGCAAACACATAATTGATTAGATAATAACCTTAAATACTTCATTTTCAATCATCTATTTGTTTCTCGTTAAAATACTGAGTAAGATAATGAAAAGGGGAGAAGTTCTGTTTTTATTGCATATATCGACGTTTCAGCCGGAATAGAGCGATTTTCGTGTAAATCTTCCATCGGTAATATAAACGGAAAATCAGGAACATTTTAGTTAATACTAATGAAAAAACATTGATTTTTATCATTTGTATTGGAAACAACATTGTCATATGTCTTTTCTTGGATCTAAATAATACGAAACCTCGCTCTATGATTTGAAGTTAAAATCCTCAAATATGGTTAAATAGTGACTTTTTTCACGTTTTTCATGTAGTTTGATACTACGTAAATATATTCATTTTTACCAATATTTAGATTCTATTTCATGTAGTATCACGATATGTGACTTGGCCTTCAAATCTCAGAATTTCGCATAATATTGCATTTTAAGAAAGTTTTCTTGCCTTTGGTTTCGTACGAAAAATCATCGAATTTAGCAATATTTTGACGTTTATCATCCCCTTTTCCTTTATTTGATTTAAACAAAATATCATCGAAATAGGCAATATTTTGCGGTTTTTCCACGTTTTTGTGAATTTTCACTCTATGGGTATTATTTCATATATATACGATAAAAATTATGCAAACACATAATTGATTAGATAATAACCTTAAATACTTCATTTTCAATCATCTATTTGTTTCTCGTAAAATAGTGAGTAAGATATTGAAAAGGGGAGAAGTTCGGTTTTTATTGCATATATCGACGTTTCAGCCGGATTAGAGCGGTTTTACGTGTACATCTTCCCTCGGTAATATAAACGGAAAATCAGGAACATTTTAGTTAATTCTAATGAAAACACATTCATTTTTATCATTTGTATTGGAAACAACATTGTCATATGTCTTTTCTTGGATCTAAATAATACGAAACCTCTCTCTATGATTTGAAGTTAAAATCCTCAAATATGGTTAAATAGTGACTTTTTTCACGTTTTTCATGTAGTTTGATACTACGTAAATATATTGAGTTATACCAATATTTCCATTCTATTTCATGTAGTATCACGATATGTGATTTGGCCTTCAAATCTCAGAATTTCGCATAATATTGCATTTTAAGCAAGTTTTCTTGCATTTTGTTTCGTACGAAAAATCATCGAATTTAGCAATATTTTGACGTTTATCATCCTCTTTTCCTTTATGTGACTTAAACAAAATATCATCAAATTAGGCAATATTTTGCCGTTTTCCACGTTTTTGTGAATTTTCAGTCTATGGGTATTAATTCATATATATACGATAAAAATTATGCAAACACATAATTGATTAGATAATAACCTTAAATACTTCATTTTCAATCAACTATTTGTTTCTCGTTAAAATACTGAGTAAGATATTAAAAAGGGGAGAAGTTCGGGTTTTATTGCATATATCGACGTTTCAGCCGGAATAGAGCGATTTTCGTGTACATCTTCCATCGGTAATATAAACGGAAATTCAGGAACATTTTAGTTAATACCAATGAAAACACATTGATTTTTATCATTTGTATTGGTAACAACACTGTCATATGTCTTTTCTTGGATCTAAATAATGCGAAACCTCGCTCTATGATTTGAAGTTAAAATCCTCATATATGGTTAAATATTGACTTTTTTCACGTTTTTCATGTAGTTTGATATAACGTAAATATATTCATTTTTACCAATATTTCGATACTATTTCATTTAGTATCACGATATGTGATTTGGCCTTCAAATCTCAGAATTTCGCATAATATTGCATTTTAAGCAAGTTTTCTTGCCTTTTGTTTCGTACGAAAAATCATCGAATTTAGCAATATTTTGACGTTTATCATCCCCTTTTCCTTTATGTGACTTAAACAAAATATCATCGAATTAGGCAATATTTTGCCGTTTTCCACGTTTTTGTGAATATTCAGTCTATGGGTATTAATTCATATATATACGATAAAAATGATGCAAACACATAATTGATTAGATAATAACTTTAAATACTTCATTTTCAATCATCTATTTGTTTCTCGTTAAAATACTGAGTAAGATAATGAAATGGGGAGAAGTTCGGTTTTTATTGCATATATCGACGTTTCAGCCGGATTAGAGCGGTTTTACGTGTACATCTTCTCTCGGTAATATAAACGGAAAATCAAGAACATTTTAGTTAATTCTAATGAAAACACATTGATTTTTATAATTTGTATTGGAAACAACATTGTCATATGTCTATTCTTGGATCTAAATAATACGAAACCTCGCTCTATGATTTGAAGTTAAAATCCTCAAATATGGTTAAATATTGACTTTTTTCACGTTTTTCATGTAGTTTGATATTACGTAAATATATTCATTTTTACCAATATTTCGATACTATTTCATGTAGTATCATGATATGTGATTTGGCCTTCAAATCTCAGAATTTCGCATAATATTGCATTTTAAGCAAGTTTTCTTGCCTTTTGTTTCGTACGAAAAATCATCGAATTAAGCAATATTTTGACGTTTATAATCCCCTTTTCCTTTATGTGACTTAAACAAAATATCATAGAATTAGGCAATATTTTGCCGTTTTCCACGTTTTTGTGAATTTTCAGTCTATGGGTATTAATACATATATATACGATAAAAATGATGCAAACACATAATTGATTAGATAATAACCTTAAATACTTCATTTTCAATCATCTATTTGTTTCTCGTTAAAATACTGAGTAAGATAATGAAAAGGGGAGAAGTTCGGTTTTTATTGCATATATCGACGTTTCAGCCGGATTAGAGCGGTTTTACGTGTACATCTTCCCTCGGTAATATAAACGGAAAATCAAGAACATTTTAGTTAATTCTAAGGAAAACACATTGATTTTTATAATTTGCATTGGAAACAACATTGTCATATGTCTGTTCTTGGATCTAAATAATACGAAACCTCGCTCTATGATTTGAAGTTAAAATCCTCATATATGGTTAAATATTGACTTTTTTCACGTGTTTCATGTAGTTTGATATAACGTAAATATATTCATTTTTACCAATATTTCGATACTATTTCATGTAGTATCACGATATGTGATTTGGCCTTCAAATCTCAGAATTTCGCATAATATTGCATTTTAAGCAAGTTTTCTTGCCTTTTGTTTCGTACGAAAAATCATCGAATTTAGCAATATTTTGACGTTTATCATCCCCTTTTCCTTTATGTGACTTAAACAAAATATCATCGAATTAGGCAATATTTTGCCGTTTTCCACGTTTTTGTGAATTTTCAGTCTATGGGTATTAATTCATATATATACGATAAAAATGATGCAAACACATAATTGATTAGATAATAACCTTAAATACTTCATTTTCAATCAACTATTTGTTTCTCGTTAAAATACTGAGTAAGATAATGAAAAGGGGAGAAGTTCGGTTTTTATTGCATATATCGACGTTTCAGCCGGAATAGAGCGATTTTCGTGTACATCTTCCATCGGTAATATAAACGGAAATTCAGGAACATTTTAGTTAATACCAATGAAAACACATTGATTTTTATCATTTGTATTGGTAACAACACTGTCATATGTCTTTTCTTGGATCTAAATAATGCGAAACCTCGCTCTATGATTTGAAGTTAAAATCCTCATATATGGTTAAATATTGACTTTTTTCACGTTTTTCATGTAGTTTGATATAACGTAAATATATTCATTTTTACCAATATTTCGATACTATTTCATGTAGTATCACGATATGTGATTTGGCCTTCAAATCTCAGAATTTCGAATAATATTGCATTTTAAGCAAGTTTTCTTGCCTTTTGTTTCGTACGAAAAATCATCGAATTTAGCAATATTTTGACGTTTATCATCCCCTTTTCCTTTATGTGACTTAAACAAAATATCATCGAATTAGGCAATATTTTGCCGTTTTCCACGTTTTTGTGAATTTTCAGTCTATGGGTATTAATTCATATATATACGATAAAAATGATGCAAACACATAATTGATTAGATAATAACCTTAAATACTTCATTTTCAATCATCTATTTGTTTCTCGTTAAAATACTGAGTAAGATAATGAAAAGGGGAGAAGTTCGGTTTTTATTGCATATATCGACGTTTCAGCCGGATTAGAGCGGTTTTACGTGTACATCTTCCCTCGGTAATATAAACGGAAAATCAAGAACATTTTAGTTAATTCTAATGAAAACACATTGATTTTTATAATTTGCATTGGAAACAACATTGTCATATGTCTGTTCTTGGATCTAAATAATACGAAACCTCGCTCTATGATTTGAAGTTAAAATCCTCAAATATGGTTAAATATTGACTTTTTTCAAGTTTTTCATGTAGTTTGATATTACGTAAATATATTCATTTTTACCAATATTTCGATACTATTTCATGTAGTATCACGATATGTGATTTGGCCTTCAAATCTCAGAATTTCGCATAATATTGCATTTTAAGCAAGATTTCTTGCCTTTTGTTTCGTACGAAAAATCATCGAATTTAGCAATATTTTGACGTTTATCATCCCCTTTTCCTTTATGTGACTTAAACAAAATATCATCGAATTAGGCAATATTTTGCCGTTTTCCACGTTTTTGTGAATTTTCAGTCTATGGGTATTAATTCATATATATACGATAAAAATGATGCAAACACATAATTGATTAGATAATAACCTTAAATACTTCATTTTCAATCAACTATTTGTTTCTCGTTAAAATACTGAGTAAGATATTGAAAAGGAGAGAAGTTCTGTTTTTATTGCATATATCGACGTTTCAGCCGGAATAGAGCGATTTTCGTGTACATCTTCCATCGGTAATATAAACGGAAAATCAGGAACATTTTAGTTAATACCAATGAAAACACATTGATTTTTATCATTTGTATTGGTAACAACACTGTCATATGTCTTTTCTTGGATCTAAATAATGCGAAACCTCGCTCTATGATTTGAAGTTAAAATCCTCATATATGGTTAAATATTGACTTTTTTCACGTTTTTCATGTAGTTTGATATAACATAAATATTTTCATTTTTACCAATATTTCGATACTATTTCATGTAGTATCACGATATGTGAATTGGCCTTCAAATCTCAGAATTTCGCATAATATTGCATTTTAAGCAAGTTTTCTTGCCTTTTGTTTCGTACGAAAAATCATCGAATTTAGCAATATTTTGACGTTTATCATCCCCTTTTCCTTTATGTGACTTAAACAAAATATCATCGAATTAGGCAATATTTTGCCGTTTTCCACGTTTTTGTGAATATTCAGTCTATGGGTATTAATTCATATATATACGATAAAAATGATGCAAACACATAATTGATTAGATAATAACTTTAAATACTTCATTTTCAATCATCTATTTGTTTCTCGTTAAAATACTGAGTAAGATAATGAAATGGGGAGAAGTTCGGTTTTTATTGCATATATCGACGTTTCAGCCGGATTAGAGCGGTTTTACGTGTACATCTTCTCTCGGTAATATAAACGGAAAATCAAGAACATTTTAGTTAATTCTAATGAAAACACATTGATTTTTATAATTTGTATTGGAAACAACATTGTCATATGTCTATTCTTGGATCTAAATAATACGAAACCTCGCTCTATGATTTGAAGTTAAAATCCTCAAATATGGTTAAATATTGACTTTTTTCACGTTTTTCATGTAGTTTGATATTACGTAAATATATTCATTTTTACCAATATTTCGATACTATTTCATGTAGTATCACGATATGTGATTTGGCCTTCAAATCTCAGAATTTCGCATAATATTGCATTTTAAGCAAGTTTTCTTGCCTTTTGTTTCGTACGAAAAATCATCGAATTAAGCAATATTTTGACGTTTATAATCCCCTTTTCCTTTATGTGACTTAAACAAAATATCATAGAATTAGGCAATATTTTGCCGTTTTCCACGTTTTTGTGAATTTTCAGTCTATGGGTATTAATACATATATATACGATAAAAATGATGCAAACACATAATTGATTAGATAATAACCTTAAATACTTCATTTTCAATCATCTATTTGTTTCTCGTTAAAATACTGAGTAAGATAATGAAAAGGGGAGAAGTTCGGTTTTTATTGCATATATCGACGTTTCAGCCGGATTAGAGCGGTTTTACGTGTACATCTTCCCTCGGTAATATAAACGGAAAATCAAGAACATTTTAGTTAATTCTAATGAAAACACATTGATTTTTATAATTTGCATTGGAAACAACATTGTCATATGTCTGTTCTTGGATCTAAATAATACGAAACCTCGCTCTATGATTTGAAGTTAAAATCCTCATATATGGTTAAATATTGACTTTTTTCACGTGTTTCATGTAGTTTGATATAACGTAAATATATTCATTTTTACCAATATTTCGATACTATTTCATGTAGTATCACGATATGTGATTTGGCCTTCAAATCTCAGAATTTCGCATAATATTGCATTTTAAGCAAGTTTTCTTGCCTTTTGTTTCGTACGAAAAATCATCGAATTTAGCAATATTTTGACGTTTATCATCCCCTTTTCCTTTATGTGACTTAAACAAAATATCATCGAATTAGGCAATATTTTGCCGTTTTCCACGTTTTTGTGAATTTTCAGTCTATGGGTATTAATTCATATATATACGATAAAAATGATGCAAACACATAATTGATTAGATAATAACCTTAAATACTTCATTTTCAATCAACTATTTGTTTCTCGTTAAAATACTGAGTAAGATAATGAAAAGGGGAGAAGTTCGGTTTTTATTGCATATATCGACGTTTCAGCCGGAATAGAGCGATTTTCGTGTACATCTTCCATCGGTAATATAAACGGAAATTCAGGAACATTTTAGTTAATACCAATGAAAACACATTGATTTTTATCATTTGTATTGGTAACAACACTGTCATATGTCTTTTCTTGGATCTAAATAATGCGAAACCTCGCTCTATGATTTGAAGTTAAAATCCTCATATATGGTTAAATATTGACTTTTTTCACGTTTTTCATGTAGTTTGATATAACGTAAATATATTCATTTTTACCAATATTTCGATACTATTTCATGTAGTATCACGATATGTGATTTGGCCTTCAAATCTCAGAATTTCGAATAATATTGCATTTTAAGCAAGTTTTCTTGCCTTTTGTTTCGTACGAAAAATCATCGAATTTAGCAATATTTTGACGTTTATCATCCCCTTTTCCTTTATGTGACTTAAACAAAATATCATCGAATTAGGCAATATTTTGCCGTTTTCCACGTTTTTGTGAATTTTCAGTCTATGGGTATTAATTCATATATATACGATAAAAATGATGCAAACACATAATTGATTAGATAATAACCTTAAATACTTCATTTTCAATCATCTATTTGTTTCTCGTTAAAATACTGAGTAAGATAATGAAAAGGGGAGAAGTTCGGTTTTTATTGCATATATCGACGTTTCAGCCGGATTAGAGCGGTTTTACGTGTACATCTTCCCTCGGTAATATAAACGGAAAATCAAGAACATTTTAGTTAATTCTAATGAAAACACATTGATTTTTATAATTTGCATTGGAAACAACATTGTCATATGTCTGTTCTTGGATCTAAATAATACGAAACCTCGCTCTATGATTTGAAGTTAAAATCCTCAAATATGGTTAAATATTGACTTTTTTCAAGTTTTTCATGTAGTTTGATATTACGTAAATATATTCATTTTTACCAATATTTCGATACTATTTCATGTAGTATCACGATATGTGATTTGGCCTTCAAATCTCAGAATTTCGCATAATATTGCATTTTAAGCAAGATTTCTTGCCTTTTGTTTCGTACGAAAAATCATCGAATTTAGCAATATTTTGACGTTTATCATCCCCTTTTCCTTTATGTGACTTAAACAAAATATCATCGAATTAGGCAATATTTTGCCGTTTTCCACGTTTTTGTGAATTTTCAGTCTATGGGTATTAATTCATATATATACGATAAAAATGATGCAAACACATAATTGATTAGATAATAACCTTAAATACTTCATTTTCAATCAACTATTTGTTTCTCGTTAAAATACTGAGTAAGATATTGAAAAGGAGAGAAGTTCTGTTTTTATTGCATATATCGACGTTTCAGCCGGAATAGAGCGATTTTCGTGTACATCTTCCATCGGTAATATAAACGGAAAATCAGGAACATTTTAGTTAATACCAATGAAAACACATTGATTTTTATCATTTGTATTGGTAACAACACTGTCATATGTCTTTTCTTGGATCTAAATAATGCGAAACCTCGCTCTATGATTTGAAGTTAAAATCCTCATATATGGTTAAATATTGACTTTTTTCACGTCTTTCATGTAGTTTGATATAACATAAATATTTTCATTTTTACCAATATTTCGATACTATTTCATGTAGTATCACGATATGTGAATTGGCCTTCAAATCTCAGAATTTCGCATAATATTGCATTTTA
Organism: Procambarus clarkii; assembly: GCF_040958095.1. Classification (NCBI taxonomy): domain Eukaryota; kingdom Metazoa; phylum Arthropoda; class Malacostraca; order Decapoda; family Cambaridae; genus Procambarus; species Procambarus clarkii. The sequence goes on along the minus strand of NC_091227.1, from coordinate 828,340 downwards.
AGCAAGTTTTCTTGCCTTTTGTTTCGTACGAAAAATCATCGAATTTAGCAATATTTTGACGTTTATCATCCCCTTTTCCTTTATGTGACTTAAACAAAATATCATCGAATTAGGCAATATTTTGCCGTTTTCCACGTTTTTGTGAATTTTCAGTCTATGGGTATTAATTCATATATATACGATAAAAATGATGCAAACACATAATTGATTAGATAATAACTTTAAATACTTCATTTTCAATCATCTATTTGTTTCTCGTTAAAATACTGAGTAAGATAATGAAATGGGGAGAAGTTCGTTTTTTATTGCATATATCGACGTTTCAGCCGGATTAGAGCGGTTTTACGTGTACATCTTCTCTCGGTAATATAAACGGAAAATCAAGAACATTTTAGTTAATTCTAATGAAAACACATTGATTTTTATAATTTGTATTGGAAACAACATTGTCATATGTCTATTCTTGGATCTAAATAATACGAAACCTCGCTCTATGATTTGAAGTTAAAATCCTCAAATATGGTTAAATATTGACTTTTTTCACGTTTTTCATGTAGTTTGATATTACGTAAATATATTCATTTTTACCAATATTTCGATACTATTTCATGTAGTATCACGATATGTGATTTGGCCTTCAAATCTCAGAATTTCGCATAATATTGCATTTTAAGCAAGTTTTCTTGCCTTTTGTTTCGTACGAAAAATCATCGAATTAAGCAATATTTTGACGTTTATAATCCCCTTTTCCCTTATGTGACTTAAACAAAATATCATCGAATTAGGCAATATTTTGCCGTTTTCCACGTTTTTGTGAATTTTCAGTCTATGGGTATTAATTCATATATATACGATAAAAATGATGCAAACACATAATTGATTAGATAATAACCTTAAATACTTCATTTTCAATCATCTATTTGTTTCTCGTTAAAATACTGAGTAAGATAATGAAAAGGGGAGAAGTTCGGTTTTTATTGCATATATCGACGTTTCAGCCGGATTAGAGCGGTTTTACGTGTACATCTTCCCTCGGTAATATAAACGGAAAATCAAGAACATTTTAGTTAATTCTAATGAAAACACATTGATTTTTATAATTTGCATTGGAAACAACATTGTCATATGTCTGTTCTTGGATCTAAATAATACGAAACCTCGCTCTATGATTTGAAGTTAAAATCCTCATATATGGTTAAATATTGACTTTTTTCACGTGTTTCATGTAGTTTGATATAACGTAAATATATTCATTTTTACCAATATTTCGATACTATTTCATGTAGTATCACGATATGTGATTTGGCCTTCAAATCTCAGAATTTCGCATAATATTGCATTTTAAGCAAGTTTTCTTGACTTTTGTTTCGTACGAAAAATCATCGAATTTAGCAATATTTTGACGTTTATCATCCCATTTTCCTTTATGTGACTTAAACAAAATATCATCGAATTAGGCAATATTTTGCCGTTTTCTACGCTTTTGTGAATTTTCAGTCTATGGGTATTAATTCATTATATATACTATAAAAATTATGCAAACACATAATTGATTAGATAATAACCTTAAATACTTCATTTTCAATCATCTATTTGTTTCTCGTTAAAATACTGAGTAAGATAATGAAAAGGGGAGAAGTTCTGTTTTTATTGCATATATCGACATTTCAGCCGGAATAGAGCGATTTTCGTGTAAATCTTCCATCGGTAATATAAACGGAAAATCAGGAACATTTTAGTTAATACTAATGAAAAAACATTGATTTTTATCATTTGTATTGGAAACAACATTGTCATATGTCTTTTCTTGGATCTAAATAATACGAAACCTCGCTCTATGATTTGAAGTTAAAATCCTCAAATATGGTTAAATAGTGACTTTTTTCACGTTTTTCATGTAGTTTGATACTCCGTAAATATATTCATTTTTTACCAATATTTAGATTCTATTTCATGTAGTATCACGATATGTGACTTGGCCTTCAAATCTCAGAATTTCGCATAATATTGCATTTTAAGAAAGTTTTCTTGCCTTTGGTTTCGTACGAAAAATCATCGAATTTAGCAATATTTTGACGTTTACCCTTTTCCTTTATGTGACTTAAACAAAATATCACCGAAATAGGCAATATTTTGCGGTTTTTCCACGTTTTTGTGAATTTTCACTCTATGGGTATTATTTCATATATATACGATAAAAATTATGCAAACACATAATTGATTAGATAATAACCTTAAATACTTCATTTTCAATCATCTATTTGTTTCTCGTAAAATAGTGAGTAAGATATTGAAAAGGGGAGAAGTTCGGTTTTTATTGCATATATCGACGTTTCAGCCGGATTAGAGCGGTTTTACGTGTACATCTTCCCTCGGTAATATAAACGGAAAATCAGGAACATTTTAGTTAATTCTAATGAAAACACATTCATTTTTATCATTTGTATTGGAAACAACATTGTCATATGTCTTTTCTTGGATCTAAATAATACGAAACCTCTCTCTATGATTTGAAGTTAAAATCCTCAAATATGGTTAAATAGTGACTTTTTTCACGTTTTTCATGTAGTTTGATACTACGTAAATATATTGAGTTATACCAATATTTCGATTCTATTTCATGTAGTATCCCGATATGTGATTTGGCCTTCAAATCTCAGAATTTCGCATAATATTGCATTTTAAGCAAGTTTTCTTGCATTTTGTTTCGTACGTAAAATCATCGAATTTAGCAATATTTTGACGTTTATCATCCTCTTTTCCTTTATGTGACTTAAACAAAATATCATCATATTAGGCAATATTTTGCCGTTTTCCACGTTTTTGTGAATTTTCAGTCTATGGGTATTAATTCATATATATACGATAAAAATTATGCAAACACATAATTGATTAGATAATAACCTTAAATACTTCATTTTCAATCAACTATTTGTTTCTCGTTAAAATACTGAGTAAGATATTGAAAAGGGGAGAAGTTCGGTTTTTATTGCATATATCGACGTTTCAGCCAGAAAAGAGCGATTTTCGTGTACATCTTCCATCGGTAATATAAACGGAAATTCAGGAACATTTTAGTTAATACCAATGAAAACACATTGATTTTTATCATTTGTATTGGTAACAACACTGTCATATGTCTTTTCTTGGATCTAAATAATGCGAAACCTCGCTCTATGGTTTGAAGTTAAAATCCTTAAATATGGTTAAATAGTGACTTTTTTCACGTTTTTCATGTAGTTTGATACAACGTAAATATATTCATTTTTACCAATATTTCGATTCTATTTCATGTAGTATCACGATATGTGATTTGGCGTTCAAATCTCAGAATTTTGCATAATATTGCATTTTAAGCAAGTTTTCTTGCATTTTGTTTCGTACGAAAAATCATCGAATTTAGCAATATTTTGACGTTTATCATCTCATTTTCCTTTATGTGACTTAAACAAAATATCATCGAAATAGGCAATATTTTGCGGTTTTTTAACGTTTTTGTGAATTTTCACTCTATGGGTATTATTTCATATATATACGATAAAAATTATGCAAACACATAATTGATTAGATAATAACCTTAAATACTTCATTTTCAATCATCTATTTGTTTCTCGTAAAATAGTGAGTAAGGTATTGAAAAGGGGAGAAGTTCGGTTTTTATTGCATATATCGACGTTTCAGCCGGATTAGAGCGGTTTTACGTGTACATCTTCCCTCGGTAATATAAACGGAAAATCAGGAACATTTTAGTTAATTCTAATGAAAACACATTCATTTTTATCATTTGTATTGGAAACAACATTGTCATATGTCTTTTCTTGGATCTAAATAATACGAAACCTCTCTCTATGATTTGAAGTTAAAATCCTCAAATATGGTTAAATAGTGACTTTTTTCACGTTTTTCATGTAGTTTGATACTACGTAAATATATTGAGTTTTACCAATATTTCGATTCTATTTCATGTAGTATCACGATATGTGATTTGGCCTTCAAATCTCAGAATTTCGCATAATATTGCCTTTTAAGCAAGTTTTCTTGCATTTTGTTTCGTACGAAAAATCATCGAATTTAGCAATATTTTGACGTTTATCATCCTCTTTTCCTTTATGTGACTTAAACAAAATATCATCGAATTAGGCAATATTTTGCCGTTTTCCACGTTTTTGTGAATTTTCAGTCTATGGGTATTAATTCATATATATACGATAAAAATTATGCAAACACATAATTGATTAGATAATAACCTTAAATACTTCATTTTCAATCAACTATTTGTTTCTCGTTAAAATACTGAGTAAGATATTGAAAAGGGGAGAAGTTCGGTTTTTATTGCATATATCGACGTTTCAGCCGGAATAGAGCGATTTTCGTGTACATCTTCCATCGGTAATATAAACGGAAATTCAGGAACATTTTAGTTAATACCAATGAAAACACATTGATTTTTATCATTTGTATTGGTAACAACACTGTCATATGTCTTTTCTTGGATCTAAATAATGCGAAACCTCGCACTATGATTTGAAGTTAAAATCCTCGTATATGGTTAAATATTGACTTTTTCACGTTTTTCATGTAGTTTGATATAACGTAAATATATTCATTTTTACCAATATTTCGATACTATTTCATGTAGTATCACGATATGTGATTTGGCCTTCAAATCTCAGAATTTCGAATAATATTGCATTTTAAGCAAGTTTTCTTGCCTTTTGTTTCGTACGAAAAATCATCGAATTATGCAATATTTTGACGTTTATAATCCCCTTTTCCTTTATGTGACTTAAACAAAATATCATCGAATTAGGCAATATTTTGCCGTTTTCCACGTTTTTGTGAATTTTCAGTCTATGGGTATTAATTCATATATATACGATAAAAATGATGCAAACACATAATTTATTAGATAATAACCTTAAATACTTCATTTTCAATCATCTATTTGTTTCTCGTTAAAATACTGAGTAAGATAATGAAAAGGGGAGAAGTTCGGTTTTTATTGCATATATCGACGTTTCAGCCGGATTAGAGCGGTTTTACGTGTACATCTTCCCTCGGTAATATAAACGGAAAATCAAGAACATTTTAGTTAATTCTAATGAAAACACATTGATTTTTATAATTTGTATTGGAAACAACATTGTCATATGTCTGTTCTTGGATCTAAATAATACGAAACCTCGCTCTATGATTTGAAGTTAAAATCCTCATATATGGTTAAATATTGACTTTTTTCACGTTTTTCATGTAGTTTGATATAACGTAAATATATTCATTTTTACCAATATTTCGATACTATTTCATGTAGTATCACGATATGTGATTTGGCCTTCAAATCTCAGAATTTCGCATAATATTGCATTTTAAGCAAGTTTTCTTGACTTTTGTTTCGTACGAAAAATCATCGAATTTAGCAATATTTTGACGTTTATCATCCCCTTTTCCTTTATGTGACTTAAACAAAATATCATCGAATTAGGCAATATTTTGCCGTTTTCCACGTTTTTGTGAATTTTCAGTCTATGGGTATTAATTCATATATATACGATAAAAATGATGCAAACACATAATTGATTAGATAATAACCTTAAATACTTCATTTTCAATCATCCATTTGTTTCTCGTTAAAATACTGAGTAAGATAATGAAAAGGGGAGAAGTTCGGTTTTTATTGCATATATCGACGTTTCAGCCGGAATAGAGCGGTTTTACGTGTACATCTTCCCTCGGTAATATAAACGAAAAATCAGAAACATTTTAGTTAATTCTAATGAAAACACATTGATTTTTATAATTTGTATTGGAAACAACATTGTCATATGTCTTTTCTTGGATCTAAATAATACGAAACCTCGCTCTATGATTTTAAGGTAAAATCCTCAAATATGGTTAAATAGTGACTTTTTCACGTTTTTCATGTAGTTTGATACTACGTAAATATATTCATTTTTACCAATATTTCGATACTATTTCATGTAGTATCACGATATGTGATTTGGCCTTCAAATCTCAGAATTTCGCATAATATTGCATTTTAAGCAAGATTTCTTGCCTTTTGTTTCGTACGAAAAATCATCGAATTTAGCAATATTTTGACGTTTATCATCCCCTTTTCCTTTATGTGACTTAAACAAAATACCATCGAATTAGGCAATATTTTGCCGTTTTCCACGTTTTTGTGAATTTTCAGTCTATGGGTATTAATTCATATATATACGATAAAAATGATGCAAACACATAATTGATTAGATAATAACCTTAAATACTTCATTTTCAATCAACTATTTGTTTCTCGTTAAAATACTGAGTAAGATAATGAAAAGGGGAGAAGTTCTGTTTTTATTGCATATATCGACGTTTCAGCCGGAATAGAGCGATTTTCGTGTACATCTTCCATCGGTAATATAAACGGAAAATCAGGAACATTTTAGTTAATACTAATGAAAAAACAATGATTTTTATCATTTGTATTGGAAACAACATTGTCATATGTCTTTTCTTGGATCTAAATAATACGAAACCTCGCTCTATGATTTGAAGTTAAAATCCTCAAATATGGTTAAATAGTGACTTTTTTCACGTTTTTCATGTAGTTTGATACTACGTAAATATATTCATTTTTACCAATATTTAGATTCTATTTCATGTAGTATCACGATATGTGATTTGGCCTTCAAATCTCAGAATTTCGCATAATATTGCATTTTAAGCAAGTTTTCTTGCCTTTTGTTTCGTACGAAAAATCATCGAATTTAGCAATATTTTGACGTTTACCCTTTTCCTTTATGTGACTTAAACAAAATATCATCGAAATAGGCAATATTTTGCGGTTTTTCCACGTTTTTGTGAATTTTCACTCTATGGGTATTATTTCATATATATACGATAAAAATTATGCAAACACATAATTGATTAGATAATAACCTTAAATACTTCATTTTCAATCATCTATTTGTTTCTCGTAAAATAGTGAGTAAGATATTGAAAAGGGGAGAAGTTCGGTTTTTATTGCATATATCGACGTTTCAGCCGGATTAGAGCGGTTTTACGTGTACATCTTCCCTCGGTAATATAAACGGAAAATCAGGAACATTTTAGTTAATTCTAATGAAAACACATTCATTTTTATCATTTGTATTGGAAACAACATTGTCATATGTCTTTTCTTGGATCTAAATAATACGAAACCTCTCTCTATGATTTGAAGTTAAAATCCTCAAATATGGTTAAATAGTGACTTTTTTCACGTTTTTCATGTAGTTTGATAATACGTAAATATATTGAGTTATACCAATATTTCGATTCTATTTCATGTAGTATCCCGATATGTGATTTGGCCTTCAAATCTCAGAATTTCGCATAATATTGCATTTTAAGCAAGTTTTCTTGCATTTTGTTTCGTACGAAAAATCATCGAATTTAGCAATATTTTGACGTTTATCATCCCATTTTCCTTTATGTGACTTAAACAAAATATCATCGAATTAGGCAATATTTTGCCGTTTTCTACGCTTTTGTGAATTTTCAGTCTATGGGTATTAATTCATTATATATACGATAAAAATTATGCAAACACATAATTGATTAGATAATAACCTTAAATACTTCATTTTCAATCATCTATTTGTTTCTCGTTAAAATACTGAGTAAGATAATGAAAAGGGGAGAAGTTCTGTTTTTATTGCATATATCGACGTTTCAGCCGGAATAGAGCGATTTTCGTGTACATCTTCCATCGGTAATATAAACGGAAAATCAGGAACATTTTAGTTAATACTAATGAAAAAACATTGATTTTTATCATTTGTATTGGAAACAACATTGTCATATGTCTTTTCTTGGATCTAAATAATACGAAACCTCGCTCTATGATTTGAAGTTAAAATCCTCAAATATGGTTAAATAGTGACTTTTTTAACGTTTTTCATGTAGTTTGATACTACGTAAATATATTCATTTTTACCAATATTTAGATTCTATTTCATGTAGTATCACGATATGTGATTTGGCCTTCAAATCTCAGAATTTCGAATAATATTGCATTTTAAGCAAGTTTTCTTGCCTTTTGTTTCGTACGAAAAATCATCGAATTTTGCAATATTTTGACGTTTATCATCAACTTTTCCTTTATGTGACTTAAACAAAATATCATCGAATTAGGCAATATTTTGCCGTTTTCCACGTTTTTGTGAATTTTCAGTCTATGGGTATTAATTCATATATATACGATAAAAATTATGCAAACACATAATTGATTAGATAATAACCTTAAATACTTCATTTTCAATCAACTATTTGTTTCTCGTTAAAATACTGAGTAAGATATTGAAAAGGGGAGAAGTTCGGTTTTTATTGCATATATCGACGTTTCAGCCGGAATAGAGCGATTTTCGTGTACATCTTCCATCGGTAATATAAACGGAAATTCAGGAACATTTTAGTTAATACCAATGAAAACACATTGATTTTTATCATTTGTATTGGTAACAACACTGTCATATGTCTTTTCTTGGATCTAAATAATGCGAAACCTCGCTCTATGATTTGAAGTTAAAATCCTCGTATATGGTTAAATATTGACTTTTTCACGTTTTTCATGTAGTTTGATATAACGTAAATATATTCATTTTTACCAATATTTCGATACTATTTCATGTAGTATCACGATATGTGATTTGGCCTTCAAATCTCAGAATTTCGAATAATATTGCATTTTAAGCAAGTTTTCTTGCCTTTTGTTTCGTACGAAAAATCATCGAATTATGCAATATTTTGACGTTTATAATCCCCTTTTCCTTTATGTGACTTAAACAAAATATCATCGAATTAGGCAATATTTTGCCGTTTTCCACGTTTTTGTGAATTTTCAGTCTATGGGTATTAATTCATATATATACGATAAAAATGATGCAAACACATAATTTATTAGATAATAACCTTAAATACTTCATTTTCAATCATCTATTTGTTTCTCGTTAAAATACTGAGTAAGATAATGAAAAGGGGAGAAGTTCGGTTTTTATTGCATATAACGACGTTTCAGCCGGATTAGAGCGGTTTTACGTGTACATCTTCCCTCGGTAATATAAACGGAAAATCAAGAACATTTTAGTTAATTCTAATGAAAACACATTGATTTTTATAATTTGTATTGGAAACAACATTGTCATATGTCTGTTCTTGGATCTAAATAATACGAAACCTCGCTCTATGATTTGAAGTTAAAATCCTCATATATGGTTAAATATTGACTTTTTTCACGTTTTTCATGTAGTTTGATATAACGTAAATATATTCATTTTTACCAATATTTCGATACTATTTCATGTAGTATCACGATATGTGATTTGGCCTTCAAATCTCAGAATTTCGCATAATATTGCATTTTAAGCAAGTTTTCTTGACTTTTGTTTCGTACGAAAAATCATCGAATTTAGCAATATTTTGACGTTTATCATCCCCTTTTCCTTTATGTGACTTAAACAAAATATCATCGAATTAGGCAATATTTTGCCGTTTTCCACGTTTTTGTGAATTTTCAGTCTATGGGTATTAATTCATATATATACGATAAAAATGATGCAAACACATAAATGATTAGATAATAACCTTAAATACTTCATTTTCAATCATCCATTTGTTTCTCGTTAAAATACTGAGTAAGATAATGAAAAGGGGAGAAGTTCGGTTTTTATTGCATATATCGACGTTTCAGCCGGATTAGAGCGGTTTTACGTGTACATCTTTCCTCGGTAATATAAACGAAAAATCAGAAACATTTTAGTTAATTCTAATGAAAACACATTGATTTTTATAATTTGTATTGGAAACAACATTGTCATATGTCTTTTCTTGGATCTAAATAATACGAAACCTCGCTCTATGATTTTAAGGTAAAATCCTCAAATATGGTTAAATAGTGACTTTTTCACGTTTTTCATGTAGTTTGATACTACGTAAATATATTCATTTTTACCAATATTTCGATTCTATTTCATGTAGTATCACGATATGTGATTTGGCCTTCAAATCTCAGAATTTTGCATAATATTGCATTTTAAGCAAGTTTTTTGCATTTTGTTTCGTACGAAAAATCATCGAATTTAGCAATATTTTGACGTTTATCATCCCCTTTTCCTTTATGTGACTTAAACAAAATATCATCGAATTAGGCAATATTTTGCCGTTTTCCACGTTTTTGTGAATTTTCAGTCTATGGGTATTAATTCATATATATACGATAAAAATGATGCAAACACATAATTGATTAGATAATAACCTTAAATACTTCATTTTCAATCAACTATTTGTTTCTCGTTAAAATACTGAGTAAGATATTGAAAAGGAGAGAAGTTCTGTTTTTATTGCATATATCGACGTTTCAGCCGGAATAGAGCGATTTTCGTGTACATCTTCCATCGGTAATATAAACGGAAAATCAGGAACATTTTAGTTAATACCAATGAAAACACATTGATTTTTATCATTTGTATTGGTAACAACACTGTCATATGTCTTTTCTTGGATCTAAATAATGCGAAACCTCGCTCTATGATTTGAAGTTAAAATCCTCATATATGGTTATATATTGACTTTTTTCACGTTTTTCATGTAGTTTGATATAACATAAATATTTTCATTTTTACCAATATTTCGATACTATTTCATGTAGTATCACGATATGTGAATTGGCCTTCAAATCTCAGAATTTCGCATAATATTGCATTTTAAGCAAGTTTTCTTGCCTTTTGTTTCGTACGAAAAATCATCGAATTTAGCAATATTTTGACGTTTATCATCCCCTTTTCCTTTATGTGACTTAAACAAAATATCATCGAATTAGGCAATATTTTGCCGTTTTCCACGTTTTTGTGAATTTTCAGTCTATGGGTATTAATTCATATATATACGATAAAAATGATGCAAACACATAATTGATTAGATAATAACTTTAAATACTTCATTTTCAATCATCTATTTGTTTCTCGTTAAAATACTGAGTAAGATAATGAAATGGGGAGAAGTTCGTTTTTTATTGCATATATCGACGTTTCAGCCGGATTAGAGCGGTTTTACGTGTACATCTTCTCTCGGTAATATAAACGGAAAATCAAGAACATTTTAGTTAATTCTAATGAAAACACATTGATTTTTATAATTTGTATTGGAAACAACATTGTCATATGTCTATTCTTGGATCTAAATAATACGAAACCTCGCTCTATGATTTGAAGTTAAAATCCTCAAATATGGTTAAATATTGACTTTTTTCACGTTTTTCATGTAGTTTGATATTACATAAATATATTCATTTTTACCAATATTTCGATACTATTTCATGTAGTATCACGATATGTGATTTGGCCTTCAAATCTCAGAATTTCGCATAATATTGCATTTTAAGCAAGTTTTCTTGCCTTTTGTTTCGTACGAAAAATCATCGAATTAAGCAATATTTTGACGTTTATAATCCCCTTTTCCTTTATGTGACTTAAACAAAATATCATCGAATTAGGCAATATTTTGCCGTTTTCCACGTTTTTGTGAATTTTCAGTCTATGGGTATTAATTCATATATATACGATAAAAATGATGCAAACACATAATTGATTAGATAATAACCTTAAATACTTCATTTTCAATCATCTATTTGTTTCTCGTTAAAATACTGAGTAAGATAATGAAAAGGGGAGAAGTTCGGTTTTTATTGCATATATCGACGTTTCAGCCGGATTAGAGCGGTTTTACGTGTACATCTTCCCTCGGTAATATAAACGGAAAATCAAGAACATTTTAGTTAATTCTAATGAAAACACATTGATTTTTATAATTTGCATTGGAAACAACATTGTCATATGTCTGTTCTTGGATCTAAATAATACGAAACCTCGCTCTATGATTTGAAGTTAAAATCCTCATATATGGTTAAATATTGACTTTTTTCACGTGTTTCATGTAGTTTGATATAACGTAAATATATTCATTTTTACCAATATTTCGATAGTATTTCATGTAGTATCACGATATGTGATTTGGCCTTCAAATCTCAGAATTTCGCATAATATTGCATTTTAAGCAAGTTTTCTTGACTTTTGTTTCGTACGAAAAATCATCGAATTTAGCAATATTTTGACGTTTATCATCCCATTTTCCTTTATGTGACTTAAACAAAATATCATCGAATTAGGCAATATTTTGCCGTTTTCTACGCTTTTGTGAATTTTCAGTCTATGGGTATTAATTCATTATATATACTATAAAAATTATGCAAACACATAATTGATTAGATAATAACCTTAAATACTTCATTTTCAATCATCTATTTGTTTCTCGTTAAAATACTGAGTAAGATAATGAAAAGGGGAGAAGTTCTGTTTTTATTGCATATATCGACGTTTCAGCCGGAATAGAGCGATTTTCGTGTAAATCTTCCATCGGTAATATAAACGGAAAATCAGGAACATTTTAGTTAATACTAATGAAAAAACATTGATTTTTATCATTTGTATTGGAAACAACATTGTCATATGTCTTTTCTTGGATCTAAATAATACGAAACCTCGCTCTATGATTTGAAGTTAAAATCCTCAAATATGGTTAAATAGTGACTTTTTTCACGTTTTTCATGTAGTTTGATACTCCGTAAATATATTCATTTTTTACCAATATTTAGATTCTATTTCATGTAGTATCACGATATGTGACTTGGCCTTCAAATCTCAGAATTTCGCATAATATTGCATTTTAAGAAAGTTTTCTTGCCTTTGGTTTCGTACGAAAAATCATCGAATTTAGCAATATTTTGACGTTTACCCTTTTCCTTTATGTGACTTAAACAAAATATCACCGAAATAGGCAATATTTTGCGGTTTTTCCACGTTTTTGTGAATTTTCACTCTATGGGTATTATTTCATATATATACGATAAAAATTATGCAAACACATAATTGATTAGATAATAACCTTAAATACTTCATTTTCAATCATCTATTTGTTTCTCGTAAAATAGTGAGTAAGATATTGAAAAGGGGAGAAGTTCGGTTTTTATTGCATATATCGACGTTTCAGCCGGATTAGAGCGGTTTTACGTGTACATCTTCCCTCGGTAATATAAACGGAAAATCAGGAACATTTTAGTTAATTCTAATGAAAACACATTCATTTTTATCATTTGTATTGGAAACAACATTGTCATATGTCTTTTCTTGGATCTAAATAATACGAAACCTCTCTCTATGATTTGAAGTTAAAATCCTCAAATATGGTTAAATAGTGACTTTTTTCACGTTTTTCATGTAGTTTGATACTACGTAAATATATTGAGTTATACCAATATTTCGATTCTATTTCATGTAGTATCCCGATATGTGATTTGGCCTTCAAATCTCAGAATTTCGCATAATATTGCATTTTAAGCAAGTTTTCTTGCATTTTGTTTCGTACGTAAAATCATCGAATTTAGCAATATTTTGACGTTTATCATCCTCTTTTCCTTTATGTGACTTAAACAAAATATCATCAAATTAGGCAATATTTTGCCGTTTTCCACGTTTTTGTGAATTTTCAGTCTATGGGTATTAATTCATATATATACGATAAAAATTATGCAAACACATAATTGATTAGATAATAACCTTAAATACTTCATTTTCAATCAACTATTTGTTTCTCGTTAAAATACTGAGTAAGATATTGAAAAGGGGAGAAGTTCGGTTTTTATTGCATATATCGACGTTTCAGCCAGAAAAGAGCGATTTTCGTGTACATCTTCCATCGGTAATATAAACGGAAATTCAGGAACATTTTAGTTAATACCAATGAAAACACATTGATTTTTATCATTTGTATTGGTAACAACACTGTCATATGTCTTTTCTTGGATCTAAATAATGCGAAACCTCGCTCTATGGTTTGAAGTTAAAATCCTTAAATATGGTTAAATAGTGACTTTTTTCACGTTTTTCATGTAGTTTGATACAACGTAAATATATTCATTTTTACCAATATTTCGATTCTATTTCATGTAGTATCACGATATGTGATTTGGCCTTCAAATCTCAGAATTTTGCATAATATTGCATTTTAAGCAAGTTTTCTTGCATTTTGTTTCGTACGAAAAATCATCGAATTTAGCAATATTTTGACGTTTATCATCCCATTTTCCTTTATGTGACTTAAACAAAATATCATCGAAATAGGCAATATTTTGCGGTTTTTTAACGTTTTTGTGAATTTTCACTCTATGGGTATTATTTCATATATATACGATAAAAATTATGCAAACACATAATTGATTAGATAATAACCTTAAATACTTCATTTTCAATCATCTATTTGTTTCTCGTAAAATAGTGAGTAAGGTATTGAAAAGGGGAGAAGTTCGGTTTTTATTGCATATATCGACGTTTCAGCCGGATTAGAGCGGTTTTACGTGTACATCTTCCCTCGGTAATATAAACGGAAAATCAGGAACATTTTAGTTAATTCTAATGAAAACACATTCATTTTTATCATTTGTATTGGAAACAACATTGTCATATGTCTTTTCTTGGATCTAAATAATACGAAACCTCTCTCTATGATTTGAAGTTAAAATCCTCAAATATGGTTAAATAGTGACTTTTTTCACGTTTTTCATGTAGTTTGATACTACGTAAATATATTGAGTTATACCAATATTTCGATTCTATTTCATGTAGTATCCCGATATGTGATTTGGCCTTCAAATCTCAGAATTTCGCATAATATTGCATTTTAAGCAAGTTTTCTTGCATTTTGTTTCGTACGTAAAATCATCGAATTTAGCAATATTTTGACGTTTATCATCCTCTTTTCCTTTATGTGACTTAAACAAAATATCATCAAATTAGGCAATATTTTGCCGTTTTCCACGTTTTTGTGAATTTTCAGTCTATGGGTATTAATTCATATATATACGATAAAAATTATGCAAACACATAATTGATTAGATAATAACCTTAAATACTTCATTTTCAATCAACTATTTGTTTCTCGTTAAAATACTGAGTAAGATATTGAAAAGGGGAGAAGTTCGGTTTTTATTGCATATATCGACGTTTCAGCCAGAAAAGAGCGATTTTCGTGTACATCTTCCATCGGTAATATAAACGGAAATTCAGGAACATTTTAGTTAATACCAATGAAAACACATTGATTTTTATCATTTGTATTGGTAACAACACTGTCATATGTCTTTTCTTGGATCTAAATAATGCGAAACCTCGCTCTATGGTTTGAAGTTAAAATCCTTAAATATGGTTAAATAGTGACTTTTTTCACGTTTTTCATGTAGTTTGATACAACGTAAATATATTCATTTTTACCAATATTTCGATTCTATTTCATGTAGTATCACGATATGTGATTTGGCCTTCAAATCTCAGAATTTTGCATAATATTGCATTTTAAGCAAGTTTTCTTGCATTTTGTTTCGTACGAAAAATCATCGAATTTAGCAATATTTTGACGTTTATCATCCCATTTTCCTTTATGTGACTTAAACAAAATATCATCGAAATAGGCAATATTTTGCGGTTTTTTAACGTTTTTGTGAATTTTCACTCTATGGGTATTATTTCATATATATACGATAAAAATTATGCAAACACATAATTGATTAGATAATAACCTTAAATACTTCATTTTCAATCATCTATTTGTTTCTCGTAAAATAGTGAGTAAGGTATTGAAAAGGGGAGAAGTTCGGTTTTTATTGCATATATCGACGTTTCAGCCGGATTAGAGCGGTTTTACGTGTACATCTTCCCTCGGTAATATAAACGGAAAATCAGGAACATTTTAGTTAATTCTAATGAAAACACATTCATTTTTATCATTTGTATTGGAAACAACATTGTCATATGTCTTTTCTTGGATCTAAATAATACGAAACCTCTCTCTATGATTTGAAGTTAAAATCCTCAAATATGGTTAAATAGTGACTTTTTTCACGTTTTTCATGTAGTTTGATACTACGTAAATATATTGAGTTTTACCAATATTTCGATTCTATTTCATGTAGTATCACGATATGTGATTTGGCCTTCAAATCTCAGAATTTCGCATAATATTGCCTTTTAAGCAAGTTTTCTTGCATTTTGTTTCGTACGAAAAATCATCGAATTTAGCAATATTTTGACGTTTATCATCCTCTTTTCCTTTATGTGACTTAAACAAAATATCATCGAATTAGGCAATATTTTGCCGTTTTCCACGTTTTTGTGAATTTTCAGTCTATGGGTATTAATTCATATATATACGATAAAAATTAGGCAAACACATAATTGATTAGATAATAACCTTAAATACTTCATTTTCAATCAACTATTTGTTTCTCGTTAAAATACTGAGTAAGATATTGAAAAGGGGAGAAGTTCGGTTTTTATTGCATATATCGACGTTTCAGCCAGAAAAGAGCGATTTTCGTGTACATCTTCCATCGGTAATATAAACGGAAATTCAGGAACATTTTAGTTAATACCAATGAAAACACATTGATTTTTATCATTTGTATTGGTAACAACACTGTCATATGTCTTTTCTTGGATCTAAATAATGCGAAACCTCGCTCTATGGTTTGAAGTTAAAATCCTTAAATATGGTTAAATAGTGACTTTTTTCACGTTTTTCATGTAGTTTGATACAACGTAAATATATTCATTTTTACCAATATTTCGATTCTATTTCATGTAGTATCACGATATGTGATTTGGCCTTCAAATCTCAGAATTTTGCATAATATTGCATTTTAAGCAAGTTTTCTTGCATTTTGTTTCGTACGAAAAATCATCGAATTTAGCAATATTTTGACGTTTATCATCCCATTTTCCTTTATGTGACTTAAACAAAATATCATCGAAATAGGCAATATTTTGCGGTTTTTTAACGTTTTTGTGAATTTTCACTCTATGGGTATTATTTCATATATATACGATAAAAATTATGCAAACACATAATTGATTAGATAATAACCTTAAATACTTCATTTTCAATCATCTATTTGTTTCTCGTAAAATAGTGAGTAAGGTATTGAAAAGGGGAGAAGTTCGGTTTTTATTGCATATATCGACGTTTCAGCCGGATTAGAGCGGTTTTACGTGTACATCTTCCCTCGGTAATATAAACGGAAAATCAGGAACATTTTAGTTAATTCTAATGAAAACACATTCATTTTTATCATTTGTATTGGAAACAACATTGTCATATGTCTTTTCTTGGATCTAAATAATACGAAACCTCTCTCTATGATTTGAAGTTAAAATCCTCAAATATGGTTAAATAGTGACTTTTTTCACGTTTTTCATGTAGTTTGATACTACGTAAATATATTGAGTTTTACCAATATTTCGATTCTATTTCATGTAGTATCACGATATGTGATTTGGCCTTCAAA
Source organism: Procambarus clarkii (assembly GCF_040958095.1). Classification (NCBI taxonomy): domain Eukaryota; kingdom Metazoa; phylum Arthropoda; class Malacostraca; order Decapoda; family Cambaridae; genus Procambarus; species Procambarus clarkii. The sequence goes on along the minus strand of NC_091227.1, from coordinate 810,924 downwards.
TCTCAGAATTTCGCATAATATTGCCTTTTAAGCAAGTTTTCTTGCATTTTGTTTCGTACGAAAAATCATCGAATTTAGCAATATTTTGACGTTTATCATCCTCTTTTCCTTTATGTGACTTAAACAAAATATCATCGAATTAGGCAATATTTTGCCGTTTTCCACGTTTTTGTGAATTTTCAGTCTATGGGTATTAATTCATATATATACGATAAAAATTAGGCAAACACATAATTGATTAGATAATAACCTTAAATACTTCATTTTCAATCAACTATTTGTTTCTCGTTAAAATACTGAGTAAGATATTGAAAAGGGGAGAAGTTCGGTTTTTATTGCATATATCGACGTTTCAACCGGAATAGAGCGATTTTCGTGTACATCTTCCATCGGTAATATAAACGGAAATTCAGGAACATTTTAGTTAATACCAATGAAAACACATTGATTTTTATCATTTGTATTGGTAACAACACTGTCATATGTCTTTTCTTGGATCTAAATAATGCGAAACCTCGCACTATGATTTGAAGTTAAAATCCTCGTATATGGTTAAATATTGACTTTTTCACGTTTTTCATGTAGTTTGATATAACGTAAATATATTCATTTTTACCAATATTTCGATACTATTTCATGTAGTATCACGATATGTGATTTGGCCTTCAAATCTCAGAATTTCGAATAATATTGCATTTTAAGCAAGTTTTCTTGCCTTTTGTTTCGTACGAAAAATCATCGAATTATGCAATATTTTGACGTTTATAATCCCCTTTTCCTTTATGTGACTTAAACAAAATATCATCGAATTAGGCAATATTTTGCCGTTTTCCACGTTTTTGTGAATTTTCAGTCTATGGGTATTAGTTCATATATATACGATAAAAATGATGCAAACACATAATTTATTAGATAATAACCTTAAATACTTCATTTTCAATCATCTATTTGTTTCTCGTTAAAATACTGAGTAAGATAATGAAAAGGGGAGAAGTTCGGTTTTTATTGCATATATCGACGTTTCAGCCGGATTAGAGCGGTTTTACGTGTACATCTTCCCTCGGTAATATAAACGGAAAATCAAGAACATTTTAGTTAATTCTAATGAAAACACATTGATTTTTATAATTTGTATTGGAAACAACATTGTCATATGTCTGTTCTTGGATCTAAATAATACGAAACCTCGCTCTATGATTTGAAGTTAAAATCCTCATATATGGTTAAATATTGACTTTTTTCACGTTTTTCATGTAGTTTGATATAACGTAAATATATTCATTTTTACCAATATTTCGATACTATTTCATGTAGTATCACGATATGTGATTTGGCCTTCAAATCTCAGAATTTCGCATAATATTGCATTTTAAGCAAGTTTTCTTGACTTTTGTTTCGTACGAAAAATCATCGAATTTAGCAATATTTTGACGTTTATCATCCCCTTTTCCTTTATGTGACTTAAACAAAATATCATCGAATTAGGCAATATTTTGCCGTTTTCCACGTTTTTGTGAATTTTCAGTCTATGGGTATTAATTCATATATATACGATAAAAATGATGCAAACACATAATTGATTAGATAATAACCTTAAATACTTCATTTTCAATCATCCATTTGTTTCTCGTTAAAATACTGAGTAAGATAATGAAAAGGGGAGAAGTTCGGTTTTTATTGCATATATCGACGTTTCAGCCGGAATAGAGCGGTTTTACGTGTACATCTTCCCTCGGTAATATAAACGAAAAATCAGAAACATTTTAGTTAATTCTAATGAAAACACATTGATTTTTATAATTTGTATTGGAAACAACATTGTCATATGTCTTTTCTTGGATCTAAATAATACGAAACCTCGCTCTATGATTTTAAGGTAAAATCCTCAAATATGGTTAAATAGTGACTTTTTCACGTTTTTCATGTAGTTTGATACTACGTAAATATATTCATTTTTACCAATATTTCGATACTATTTCATGTAGTATCACGATATGTGATTTGGCCTTCAAATCTCAGAATTTCGCATAATATTGCATTTTAAGCAGATTTCTTGCCTTTTGTTTCGTACGAAAAATCATCGAATTTAGCAATATTTTGACGTTTATCATCCCCTTTTCCTTTATGTGACTTAAACAAAATACCATCGAATTAGGCAATATTTTGCCGTTTTCCACGTTTTTGTGAATTTTCAGTCTATGGGTATTAATTCATATATATACGATAAAAATGATGCAAACACATAATTGATTAGATAATAACCTTAAATACTTCATTTTCAATCAACTATTTGTTTCTCGTTAAAATACTGAGTAAGATAATGAAAAGGGGAGAAGTTCTGTTTTTATTGCATATATCGACGTTTCAGCCGGAATAGAGCGATTTTCGTGTACATCTTCCCTCGGTAATATAAACGGAAAATCAGGAACATTTTAGTTAATTCTAATGAAAACACATTCATTTCTATCATTTGTATTGGAAACAACATTGTCATATGTCTTTTCTTGGATCTAAATAATACGAAACCTCTCTCTATGATTTGAAGTTAAAATCCTCAAATATGGTTAAATAGTGACTTTTTTCACGTTTTTCATGTAGTTTGATACTACGTAAATATATTCATTTTTACCAATATTTCGATTCTATTTCATGTAGTATCACGATATGTGATTTGGCCTTCAAATCTCAGAATTTTGCATAATATTGCATTTTAAGCAAGTTTTTTGCATTTTGTTTCGTACGAAAAATCATCGAATTTAGCAATATTTTGACGTTTATCATCCCATTTTCCTTTATGTGACTTAAACAAAATATCATCGAATTAGGCAATATTTTGCCGTTTTCTACGCTTTTGTGAATTTTCAGTCTATGGGTATTAATTCATTATACATACGATAAAAATTATGCAAACACATAATTGATTAGATAATAACCTTAAATACTTCATTTTCAATCATCTATTTGTTTCTCGTTAAAATACTGAGTAAGATAATGAAAAGGGGAGAAGTTCTGTTTTTATTGCATATATCGACGTTTCAGCCGGAATAGAGCGATTTTCGTGTACATCTTCCATCGGTAATATAAACGGAAAATCAGGAACATTTTAGTTAATACTAATGAAAAAACATTGATTTTTATCATTTGTATTGGAAACAACATTGTCATATGTCTTTTCTTGGATCTAAATAATACGAAACCTCGCTCTATGATTTGAAGTTAAAATCCTCAAATATGGTTAAATAGTGACTTTTTTCACGTTTTTCATGTAGTTTGATACTACGTAAATATATTCATTTTTACCAATATTTAGATTCTATTTCATGTAGTATCACGATATGTGATTTGGCCTTCAAATCTCAGAATTTCGAATAATATTGCATTTTAAGCAAGTTTTCTTGCCTTTTGTTTCGTACGAAAAATCATCGAATTTTGCAATATTTTGACGTTTATCATCAACTTTTCCTTTATGTGACTTAAACAAAATATCATCGAATTAGGCAATATTTTGCCGTTTTCCACGTTTTTGTGAATTTTCAGTCTATGGGTATTAATTCATATATATACGATAAAAATTATGCAAACACATAATTGATTAGATAATAACCTTAAATACTTCATTTTCAATCAACTATTTGTTTCTCGTTAAAAAACTGAGTAAGATATTGAAAAGGGGAGAAGTTCGGTTTTTATTGCATATATCGACGTTTCAGCCGGAATAGAGCGATTTTCGTGTACATCTTCCATCGGTAATATAAACGGAAATTCAGGAACATTTTAGTTAATACCAATGAAAACACATTGATTTTTATCATTTGTATTGGTAACAACACTGTCATATGTCTTTTCTTGGATCTAAATAATGCGAAACCTCGCTCTATGATTTGAAGTTAAAATCCTCGTATATGGTTAAATATTGACTTTTTCACGTTTTTCATGTAGTTTGATATAACGTAAATATATTCATTTTTACCAATATTTCGATACTATTTCATGTAGTATCACGATATGTGATTTGGCCTTCAAATCTCAGAATTTCGAATAATATTGCATTTTAAGCAAGTTTTCTTGCCTTTTGTTTCGTACGAAAAATCATCGAATTATGCAATATTTTGACGTTTATAATCCCCTTTTCCTTTATGTGACTTAAACAAAATATCATCGAATTAGGCAATATTTTGCCGTTTTCCACGTTTTTGTGAATTTTCAGTCTATGGGTATTAATTCATATATATACGATAAAAATGATGCAAACACATAATTTATTAGATAATAACCTTAAATACTTCATTTTCAATCATCTATTTGTTTCTCGTTAAAATACTGAGTAAGATAATGAAAAGGGGAGAAGTTCGGTTTTTATTGCATATATCGACGTTTCAGCCGGATTAGAGCGGTTTTACGTGTACATCTTCCCTCGGTATTATAAACGGAAAATCAAGAACATTTTAGTTAATTCTAATGAAAACACATTGATTTTTATAATTTGTATTGGAAACAACATTGTCATATGTCTGTTCTTGGATCTAAATAATACGAAACCTCGCTCTATGATTTGAAGTTAAAATCCTCATATATGGTTAAATATTGACTTTTTTCACGTTTTTCATGTAGGTTGATATAACGTAAATATATTCATTTTTACCAATATTTCGATACTATTTCATGTAGTATCACGATATGTGATTTGGCCTTCAAATCTCAGAATTTCGCATAATATTGCATTTTAAGCAAGTTTTCTTGACTTTTGTTTCGTACGAAAAATCATCGAATTTAGCAATATTTTGACGTTTATCATCCCCTTTTCCTTTATGTGACTTAAACAAAATATCATCGAATTAGGCAATATTTTGCCGTTTTCCACGTTTTTGTGAATTTTCAGTCTATGGGTATTAATTCATATATATACGATAAAAATGATGCAAACACATAATTGATTAGATAATAACCTTAAATACTTCATTTTCAATCATCCATTTGTTTCTCGTTAAAATACTGAGTAAGATAATGAAAAGGGGAGAAGTTCGGTTTTTATTGCATATATCGACGTTTCAGCCGGATTAGAGCGGTTTTACGTGTACATCTTCCCTCGGTAATATAAACGAAAAATCAGAAACATTTTAGTTAATTCTAATGAAAACACATTGATTTTTATAATTTGTATTGGAAACAACATTGTCATATGTCTTTTCTTGGATCTAAATAATACGAAACCTCGCTCTATGATTTTAAGGTAAAATCCTCAAATATGGTTAAATAGTGACTTTTTCACGTTTTTCATGTAGTTTGATACTACGTAAATATATTCATTTTTACCAATATTTCGATTCTATTTCATGTAGTATCACGATATGTGATTTGGCCTTCAAATCTCAGAATTTTGCATAATATTGCATTTTAAGCAAGTTTTTTGCATTTTGTTTCGTACGAAAAATCATCGAATTTAGCAATATTTTGACGTTTATCATCCCATTTTCCTTTATGTGACTTAAACAAAATATCATCGAATTAGGCAATATTTTGCCGTTTTCTACGCTTTTGTGAATTTTCAGTCTATGGGTATTAATTCATTATATATACGATAAAAATTATGCAAACACATAATTGATTAGATAATAACCTTAAATACTTCATTTTCAATCATCTATTTGTTTCTCGTTAAAATACTGAGTAAGATAATGAAAAGGGGAGAAGTTCTGTTTTTATTGCATATATCGACGTTTCAGCCAGAATAGAGCGATTTTCGTGTACATCTTCCATCGGTAATATAAACGGAAAATCAGGAACATTTTAGTTAATACTAATGAAAAAACATTGATTTTTATCATTTGTATTGGAAACAACATTGTCATATGTCTTTTCTTGGATCTAAATAATACGAAACCTCGCTCTATGATTTGAAGTTAAAATCCTCAAATATGGTTAAATAGTGACTTTTTTCACGTTTTTCATGTAGTTTGATACTACGTAAATATATTCATTTTTACCAATATTTAGATTCTATTTCATGTAGTATCACGATATGTGATTTGGCCTTCAAATCTCAGAATTTCGAATAATATTGCATTTTAAGCAAGTTTTCTTGCCTTTTGTTTCGTACGAAAAATCATCGAATTTTGCAATATTTTGACGTTTATCATCAACTTTTCCTTTATGTGACTTAAACAAAATATCATCGAATTAGGCAATATTTTGCCGTTTTCCACGTTTTTGTGAATTTTCAGTCTATGGGTATTAATTCATATATATACGATAAAAATTATGCAAACACATAATTGATTAGATAATAACCTTAAATACTTCATTTTCAATCAACTATTTGTTTCTCGTTAAAATACTGAGTAAGATATTGAAAAGGGGAGAAGTTCGGTTTTTATTGCATATATCGACGTTTCAGCCGGAATAGAGCGATTTTCGTGTACATCTTCCATCGGTAATATAAACGGAAATTCAGGAACATTTTAGTTAATACCAATGAAAACACATTGATTTTTATCATTTGTATTGGTAACAACACTGTCATATGTCTTTTCTTGGATCTAAATAATGCGAAACCTCGCTCTATGATTTGAAGTTAAAATCCTCGTATATGGTTAAATATTGACTTTTTCACGTTTTTCATGTAGTTTGATATAACGTAAATATATTCATTTTTACCAATATTTCGATACTATTTCATGTAGTATCACGATATGTGATTTGGCCTTCAAATCTCAGAATTTCGCATAATATTGCATTTTAAGCAAGTTTTCTGGACTTTTGTTTCGTACGAAAAATCATCGAATTTAGCAATATTTTGACGTTTATCATCCCCTTTTCCTTTATGTGACTTAAACAAAATATCATCGAATTAGGCAATATTTTGCCGTTTTCCACGTTTTTGTGAATTTTCAGTCTATGGGTATTAATTCATATATATACGATAAAAATGATGCAAACACATAATTGATTAGATAATAACCTTAAATACTTCATTTTCAATCATCCATTTGTTTCTCGTTAAAATACTGAGTAAGATAATGAAAAGGGGAGAAGTTCGGTTTTTATTGCATATATCGACGTTTCAGCCGGATTAGAGCGGTTTTACGTGTACATCTTCCCTCGGTAATATAAACGAAAAATCAGAAACATTTTAGTTAATTCTAATGAAAACACATTGATTTTTATAATTTGTATTGGAAACAACATTGTCATATGTCTTTTCTTGGATCTAAATAATACGAAACCTCGCTCTATGATTTTAAGGTAAAATCCTCAAATATGGTTAAATAGTGACTTTTTCACGTTTTTCATGTAGTTTGATACTACGTAAATATATTCATTTTTACCAATATTTCGATTCTATTTCATGTAGTATCACGATATGTGATTTGGCCTTCAAATCTCAGAATTTTGCATAATATTGCATTTTAAGCAAGTTTTTTGCATTTTGTTTCGTACGAAAAATCATCGAATTTAGCAATATTTTGACGTTTATCATCCCATTTTCCTTTATGTGACTTAAACAAAATATCATCGAATTAGGCAATATTTTGCCGTTTTCTACGCTTTTGTGAATTTTCAGTCTATGGGTATTAATTCATTATATATACGATAAAAATTATGCAAACACATAATTGATTAGATAATAACCTTAAATACTTCATTTTCAATCATCTATTTGTTTCTCGTTAAAATACTGAGTAAGATAATGAAAAGGGGAGAAGTTCTGTTTTTATTGCATATATCGACGTTTCAGCCGGAATAGAGCGATTTTCGTGTACATCTTCCATCGGTAATATAAACGGAAAATCAGGAACATTTTAGTTAATACTAATGAAAAAACATTGATTTTTATCATTTGTATTGGAAACAACATTGTCATATGTCTTTTCTTGGATCTAAATAATACGAAACCTCGCTCTATGATTTGAAGTTAAAATCCTCAAATATGGTTAAATAGTGACTTTTTTCACGTTTTTCATGTAGTTTGATACTACGTAAATATATTCATTTTTACCAATATTTAGATTCTATTTCATGTAGTATCACGATATGTGATTTGGCCTTCAAATCTCAGAATTTCGAATAATATTGCATTTTAAGCAAGTTTTCTTGCATTTTGTTTCGTACGAAAAATCATCGAATTTTGCAATATTTTGACGTTTATCATCAACTTTTCCTTTATGTGACTTAAACAAAATATCATCGAATTAGGCAATATTTTGCCGTTTTCCACGTTTTTGTGAATTTTCAGTCTATGGGTATTAATTCATATATATACGATAAAAATTATGCAAACACATAATTGATTAGATAATAACCTTAAATACTTCATTTTCAATCAACTATTTGTTTCTCGTTAAAATACTGAGTAAGATATTGAAAAGGGGAGAAGTTCGGTTTTTATTGCATATATCGACGTTTCAGCCGGAATAGAGCGATTTTCGTGTACATCTTCCATCGGTAATATAAACGGAAATTCAGGAACATTTTAGTTAATACCAATGAAAACACATTGATTTTTATCATTTGTATTGGTAACAACACTGTCATATGTCTTTTCTTGGATCTAAATAATGCGAAACCTCGCTCTATGATTTGAAGTTAAAATCCTCGTAATATGGTTAAATATTGACTTTTTCACGTTTTTCATGTAGTTTGATATAACGTAAATATATTCATTTTTACCAATATTTCGATACTATTTCATGTAGTATCACGATATGTGATTTGGCCTTCAAATCTCAGAATTTCGAATAATATTGCATTTTAAGCAAGTTTTCTTGCCTTTTGTTTCGTACGAAAAATCATCGAATTATGCAATATTTTGACGTTTATAATCCCCTTTTCCTTTATGTGACTTAAACAAAATATCATCGAATTAGGCAATATTTTGCCGTTTTCCACGTTTTTGTGAATTTTCAGTCTATGGGTATTAATTCATATATATACGATAAAAATGATGCAAACACATAATTTATTAGATAATAACCTTAAATACTTCATTTTCAATCATCTATTTGTTTCTCGTTAAAATACTGAGTAAGATAATGAAAAGGGGAGAAGTTCGGTTTTTATTGCATATATCGACGTTTCAGCCGGATTAGAGCGGTTTTACGTGTACATCTTCCCTCGGTAATATAAACGGAAAATCAAGAACATTTTAGTTAATTCTAATGAAAACACATTGATTTTTATAATTTGTATTGGAAACAACATTGTCATATGTCTGTTCTTGGATCTAAATAATACGAAACCTCGCTCTATGATTTGAAGTTAAAATCCTCATATATGGTTAAATATTGACTTTTTTCACGTTTTTCATGTAGTTTGATATAACGTAAATATATTCATTTTTACCAATATTTCGATACTATTTCATGTAGTATCACGATATGTGATTTGGCCTTCAAATCTCAGAATTTCGCATAATATTGCATTTTAAGCAAGTTTTCTTGACTTTTGTTTCGTACGAAAAATCATCGAATTTAGCAATATTTTGACGTTTATCATCCCCTTTTCCTTTATGTGACTTAAACAAAATATCATCGAATTAGGCAATATTTTGCCGTTTTCCACGTTTTTGTGAATTTTCAGTCTATGGGTATTAATTCATATATATACGATAAAAATGATGCAAACACATAATTGATTAGATAATAACCTTAAATACTTCATTTTCAATCATCCATTTGTTTCTCGTTAAAATACTGAGTAAGATAATGAAAAGGGGAGAAGTTCGGTTTTTATTGCATATATCGACGTTTCAGCCGGATTAGAGCGGTTTTACGTGTACATCTTCCCTCGGTAATATAAACGAAAAATCAGAAACATTTTAGTTAATTCTAATGAAAACACATTGATTTTTATAATTTGTATTGGAAACAACATTGTCATATGTCTTTTCTTGGATCTAAATAATACGAAACCTCGCTCTATGATTTTAAGGTAAAATCCTCAATATATGGTTAAATAGTGACTTTTTTCACGTTTTTCATGTAGTTTGATACTACGTAAATATATTCATTTTTACCAATATTTCGATTACTATTTCATGTAGTATCACGATATGTGATTTGGCCTTCAAATCTCAGAATTTCGCATAATATTGCATTTTAAGCAAGTTTTCTTGACATTTTGTTTCGTACGAAAAATCATCGAATTTAGCAATATTTTGACGTTTATCATCCCATTTTCCTTTATGTGACTTAAACAAAATATCATCGAATTAGGCAATATTTTGCCGTTTTCCTACGCTTTTGTGAATTTTCAGTCTATGGGTATTAATTCATTATATATACGATAAAAATGATGCAAACACATAATTGATTAGATAATAACCTTAAATACTTCATTTTCAATCATCCTATTTGTTTCTCGTTAAAATACTGAGTAAGATAATGAAAAGGGGAGAAGTTCTGTTTTTATTGCATATATCGACGTTTCAGCCGGAATAGAGCGATTTTACGTGTACATCTTCCATCGGTAATATAAACGGAAAATCAGGAACATTTTAGTTAATTACTAATGAAAACACATTGATTTTTATCATTTGTATTGGAAACAACATTGTCATATGTCTTTTCTTGGATCTAAATAATACGAAACCTCGCTCTATGATTTTAAGGTAAAATCCTCAAATATGGTTAAATAGTGACTTTTTCACGTTTTTCATGTAGTTTGATACTACGTAAATATATTCATTTTTACCAATATTTCGATTCTATTTCATGTAGTATCACGATATGTGATTTGGCCTTCAAATCTCAGAATTTCGCATAATATTGCATTTTAAGCAAGTTTTCTTGCATTTTGTTTCGTACGAAAAATCATCGAATTTAGCAATATTTTGACGTTTATCATCCCATTTTCCTTTATGTGACTTAAACAAAATATCATCGAATTAGGCAATATTTTGCCGTTTTCCTACGCTTTTGTGAATTTTCAGTCTATGGGTATTAATTCATTATATATACGATAAAAATTATGCAAACACATAATTGATTAGATAATAACCTTAAATACTTCATTTTCAATCATCTATTTGTTTCTCGTTAAAATACTGAGTAAGATAATGAAAAGGGGAGAAGTTCTGTTTTTATTGCATATATCGACGTTTCAGCCGGAATAGAGCGATTTTACGTGTACATCTTCCATCGGTAATATAAACGGAAAATCAGGAACATTTTAGTTAATACTAATGAAAAAACATTGATTTTTATCATTTGTATTGGAAACAACATTGTCATATGTCTTTTCTTGGATCTAAATAATACGAAACCTCGCTCTATGATTTGAAGTTAAAATCCTCAAATATGGTTAAATAGTGACTTTTTTCACGTTTTTCATGTAGTTTGATACTACGTAAATATATTCATTTTTACCAATATTTAGATTCTATTTCATGTAGTATCACGATATGTGATTTGGCCTTCAAATCTCAGAATTTCGAATAATATTGCATTTTAAGCAAGTTTTCTTGCCTTTTGTTTCGTACGAAAAATCATCGAATTTTAGCAATATTTTGACGTTTATCATCAACTTTTCCTTTATGTGACTTAAACAAAATATCATCGAATTAGGCAATATTTTGCCGTTTTCCACGTTTTTGTGAATTTTCAGTCTATGGGTATTAATTCATATATATACGATAAAAATGATGCAAACACATAATTGATTAGATAATAACCTTAAATACTTCATTTTCGATCATCTATTTGTTTCTCGTTAAAATACTGAGTAAGATAATGAAAAGGGGAGAAGTTCGGTTTTTATTGCATATATCGACGTTTCAGCCGGATTAGAGCGGTTTTACGTGTACATCTTCCCTCGGTAATATAAACGGAAAATCAAGAACATTTTAGTTAATTCTAATGAAAACACATTGATTTTTATAATTTGTATTGGAAACAACATTGTCATATGTCTGTTCTTGGATCTAAATAATACGAAACCTCGCTCTATGATTTGAAGTTAAAATCCTCAAATATGGTTAAATATTGACTTTTTTCAAGTTTTTCATGTAGTTTGATATTACGTAAATATATTCATTTTTACCAATATTTCGATACTATTTCATGTAGTATCACGATATGTGATTTGGCCTTCAAATCTCAGAATTTCGCATAATATTGCATTTTAAGCAAGATTTCTTGCCTTTTGTTTCGTACGAAAAATCATCGAATTTAGCAATATTTTGACGTTTATCATCCCCTTTTCCTTTATGTGACTTAAACAAAATATCATCGAATTAGGCAATATTTTGCCGTTTTCCACGTTTTTGTGAATTTTCAGTCTATGGGTATTAATTCATATATATACGATAAAAATGATGCAAACACATAATTGATTAGATAATAACCTTAAATACTTCATTTTCAATCATCCATTTGTTTCTCGTTAAAATACTGAGTAAGATAATGAAAAGGGGAGAAGTTCGGTTTTTATTGCATATATCGACGTTTCAGCCGGATTAGAGCGGTTTTACGTGTACATCTTCCCTCGGTAATATAAACGGAAAATCAAGAACATTTTAGTTAATTCTAATGAAAACACATTGATTTTTATAATTTGTATTGGAAACAACATTGTCATATGTCTGTTCTTGGATCTAAATAATACGAAACCTCGCTCTATGATTTGAAGTTAAAATCCTCATATATGGTTAAATATTGACTTTTTTCACGTTTTTCATGTAGTTTGATATAACGTAAATATATTCATTTTTACCAATATTTCGATACTATTTCATGTAGTATCACGATATGTGATTTGGCCTTCAAATCTCAGAATTTCGCATAATATTGCATTTTAAGCAAGTTTTCTTGACTTTTGTTTCGTACGAAAAATCATCGAATTTAGCAATATTTTGACGTTTATCATCCCCTTTTCCTTTTTGTGACTTAAACAAAATATCATCGAATTAGGCAATATTTTGCCGTTTTCCACGTTTTTGTGAATTTTCAGTCTATGGGTATTAATTCATATATATACGATAAAAATGATGCAAACACATAATTGATTAGATAATAACCTTAAATACTTCATTTTCAATCATCCATTTGTTTCTCGTTAAAATACTGAGTAAGATAATGAAAAGGGGAGAAGTTCGGTTTTTATTGCATATATCGACGTTTCAGCCGGATTAGAGCGGTTTTACGTGTACATCTTCCCTCGGTAATATAAACGGAAAATCAAGAACATTTTAGTTAATTCTAATGAAAACACATTGATTTTTATAATTTGTATTGGAAACAACATTGTCATATGTCTGTTCTTGGATCTAAATAATACGAAACCTCGCTCTATGATTTGAAGTTAAAATCCTCATATATGGTTAAATATTGACTTTTTTCACGTTTTTCATGTAGTTTGATATAACGTAAATATATTCATTTTTACCAATATTTCGATACTATTTCATGTAGTATCACGATATGTGATTTGGCCTTCAAATCTCAGAATTTCGCATAATATTGCATTTTAAGCAAGTTTTCTTGACTTTTGTTTCGTACGAAAAATCATCGAATTTAGCAATATTTTGACGTTTATCATCCCCTTTTCCTTTTTGTGACTTAAACAAAATATCATCGAATTAGGCAATATTTTGCCGTTTTCCACGTTTTTGTGAATTTTCAGTCTATGGGTATTAATTCATATATATACGATAAAAATGATGCAAACACATAATTGATTAGATAATAACCTTAAATACTTCATTTTCAATCATCTATTTGTTTCTCGTTAAAATACTGAGTAAGATAATGAAAAGGGGAGAAGTTCGGTTTTTATTGCATATATCGACGTTTCAGCCGGATTAGAGCGGTTTTACGTGTACATCTTCCCTCGGTAATATAAACGGAAAATCAAGAACATTTTAGTTAATTCTAATGAAAACACATTGATTTTTATAATTTGTATTGGAAACAACATTGTCATATGTCTGTTCTTGGATCTAAATAATACGAAACCTCGCTCTATGATTTGAAGTTAAAATCCTCAAATATGGTTAAATATTGACTTTTTTCAAGTTTTTCATGTAGTTTGATATTACGTAAATATATTCATTTTTACCAATATTTCGATACTATTTCATGTAGTATCACGATATGTGATTTGGCCTTCAAATCTCAGAATTTCGCATAATATTGCATTTTAAGCAAGATTTCTTGCCTTTTGTTTCGTACGAAAAATCATCGAATTTAGCAATATTTTGACGTTTATCATCCCCTTTACCCTTTATGTGACTTAAACAAAATATCATCGAATTAGGCAATATTTTGCCGTTTTCCACGTTTTTGTGAATTTTCAGTCTATGGGTATTAATTCATATATATACGATAAAAATGATGCAAACACATAATTGATTAGATAATAACCTTAAATACTTCATTTTCAATGAACTATTTGTTTCTCGTTAAAATACTGAGTAAGATATTGAAAAGGGGAGAAGTTCTGTTTTTATTGCATATATCGACGTTTCAGCCGGAATAGAGCGATTTTCGTGTACATCTTCCATCGGTAATATAAACGGAAAATCAGGAACATTTTAGTTAATACCAATGAAAACACATTGATTTTTATCATTTGTATTGGTAACAACACTGTCATATGTCTTTTCTTGGATCTAAATAATGCGAAACCTCGCTCTATGATTTGAAGTTAAAATCCTCGTATATGGTTAAATATTGACTTTTTCACGTTTTTCATGTAGTTTGATATAACGTAAATATATTCATTTTTACCAATATTTCGATACTATTTCATGTAGTATCACGATATGTGATTTGGCCTTCAAATCTCAGAATTTCGAATAATATTGCATTTTAAGCAAGTTTTCTTGCCTTTTGTTTCGTATGAAAAATCATCGAATTATGCAATATTTTGACGTTTATAATCCCCTTTTCCTTTATGTGACTTAAACAAAATATCATCGAATTAGGCAATATTTTGCCGTTTTCCACGTTTTTGTGAATTTTCAGTCTATGGGTATTAATTCATATATATACGATAAAAATGATGCAAACACATAATTTATTAGATAATAACCTTAAATACTTCATTTTCAATCATCTATTTGTTTCTCGTTAAAATACTGAGTAAGATAATGAAAAGGGGAGAAGTTCGGTTTTTATTGCATATATCGACGTTTCAGCCGGATTAGAGCGGTTTTACGTGTACATCTTCCCTCGGTAATATAAACGGAAAATCAAGAACATTTTAGTTAATTCTAATGAAAACACATTGATTTTTATAATTTGTATTGGAAACAACATTGTCATATGTCTGTTCTTGGATCTAAATAATACGAAACCTCGCTCTATGATTTGAAGTTAAAATCCTCATATATGGTTAAATATTGACTTTTTTCACGTTTTTCATGTAGTTTGATATAACGTAAATATATTCATTTTTACCAATATTTCGATACTATTTCATGTAGTATCACGATATGTGATTTGGCCTTCAAATCTCAGAATTTCGCATAATATTGCATTTTAAGCAAGTTTTCTTGACTTTTGTTTCGTACGAAAAATCATCGAATTTAGCAATATTTTGACGTTTATCATCCCCTTTTCCTTTATGTGACTTAAACAAAATATCATCGAATTAGGCAATATTTTGCCGTTTTCCACGTTTTTGTGAATTTTCAGTCTATGGGTATTAATTCATATATATACGATAAAAATGATGCAAACACATAATTGATTAGATAATAACCTTAAATACTTCATTTTCAATCATCCATTTGTTTCTCGTTAAAATACTGAGTAAGATAATGAAAAGGGGAGAAGTTCGGTTTTTATTGCATATATCGACGTTTCAGCCGGATTAGAGCGGTTTTACGTGTACATCTTCCCTCGGTAATATAAACGAAAAATCAGAAACATTTTAGTTAATTCTAATGAAAACACATTGATTTTTATAATTTGTATTGGAAACAACATTGTCATATGTCTTTTCTTGGATCTAAATAATACGAAACCTCGCTCTATGATTTTAAGGTAAAATCCTCAAATATGGTTAAATAGTGACTTTTTCACGTTTTTCATGTAGTTTGATACTACGTAAATATATTCATTTTTATCAATATTTCGATTCTATTTCATGTAGTATCACGATATGTGATTTGGCCTTCAAATCTCAGAATTTTGCATAATATTGCATTTTAAGCAAGTTTTTTGCATTTTGTTTCGTACGAAAAATCATCGAATTTAGCAATATTTTGACGTTTATCATCCCATTTTCCTTTATGTGACTTAAACAAAATATCATCGAATTAGGCAATATTTTGCCGTTTTCTACGCTTTTGTGAATTTTCAGTCTATGGGTATTAATTCATTATATATACGATAAAAATTATGCAAACACATAATTGATTAGATAATAACCTTAAATACTTCATTTTCAATCATCTATTTGTTTCTCGTTAAAATACTGAGTAAGATAATGAAAAGGGGAGAAGTTCTGTTTTTATTGCATATATCGACGTTTCAGCCGGAATAGAGCGATTTTCGTGTACATCTTCCATCGGTAATATAAACGGAAAATCAGGAACATTTTAGTTAATACTAATGAAAAAACATTGATTTTTATCATTTGTATTGGAAACAACATTGTCATATGTCTTTTCTTGGATCTAAATAATACGAAACCTCGCTCTATGATTTGAAGTTAAAATCCTCAAATATGGTTAAATAGTGACTTTTTTCACGTTTTTCATGTAGTTTGATACTACGTAAATATATTCATTTTTACCAATATTTAGATTCTATTTCATGTAGTATCACGATATGTGATTTGGCCTTCAAATCTCAGAATTTCGAATAATATTGCATTTTAAGCAAGTTTTCTTGCCTTTTGTTTCGTACGAAAAATCATCGAATTTTGCAATATTTTGACGTTTATCATCAACTTTTCCTTTATGTGACTTAAACAAAATATCATCGAATTAGGCAATATTTTGCCGTTTTCCACGTTTTTGTGAATTTTCAGTCTATGGGTATTAATTCATATATATACGATAAAAATGATGCAAACACATAATTGATTAGATAATAACCTTAAATACTTCATTTTCGATCATCTATTTGTTTCTCGTTAAAATACTGAGTAAGATAATGAAAAGGGGAGAAGTTCGGTTTTTATTGCATATATCGACGTTTCAGCCGGATTAGAGCGGTTTTACGTGTACATCTTCCCTCGGTAATATAAACGGAAAATCAAGAACATTTTAGTTAATTCTAATGGAAACACATTGATTTTTATAATTTGTATTGGAAACAACATTGTCATATGTCTGTTCTTGGATCTAAATAATACGAAACCTCGCTCTATGATTTGAAGTTAAAATCCTCAAATATGGTTAAATATTGACTTTTTTCAAGTTTTTCATGTAGTTTGATATTACGTAAATATATTCATTTTTACCAATATTTCGATACTATTTCATGTAGTATCACGATATGTGATTTGGCCTTCAAATCTCAGAATTTCGCATAATATTGCACTTTAAGCAAGATTTCTTGCCTTTTGTTTCGTACGAAAAATCATCGAATTTAGCAATATTTTGACGTTTATCATCCCCTTTACCCTTTATGTGACTTAAACAAAATATCATCGAATTAGGCAATATTTTGCCGTTTTCCACGTTTTTGTGAATTTTCAGTCTATGGGTATTAATTCATATATATACGATAAAAATGATGCAAACACATAATTGATTAGATAATAACCTTAAATACTTCATTTTCAATCAACTATTTGTTTCTCGTTAAAATACTGAGTAAGATATTGAAAAGGGGAGAAGTTCTGTTTTTATTGCATATATCGACGTTTCAGCCGGAATAGAGCGATTTTCGTGTACATCTTCCATCGGTAATATAAACGGAAAATCAGGAACATTTTAGTTAATACCAATGAAAACACATTGATTTTTATCATTTGTATTGGTAACAACACTGTCATATGTCTTTTCTTGGATCTAAATAATGCGAAACCTCGCTCTATGATTTGAAGTTAAAATCCTCGTATATGGTTAAATATTGACTTTTTCACGTTTTTCATGTAGTTTGATATAACGTAAATATATTCATTTTTACCAATATTTCGATACTATTTCATGTAGTATCACGATATGTGATTTGGCCTTCAAATCTCAGAATTTCGAATAATATTGCATTTTAAGCAAGTTTTCTTGCCTTTTGTTTCGTACGAAAAATCATCGAATTATGCAATATTTTGACGTTTATAATCCCCTTTTCCTTTATGTGACTTAAACAAAATATCATCGAATTAGGCAATATTTTGCCGTTTTCCACGTTTTTGTGAATTTTCAGTCTATGGGTATTAATTCATATATATACGATAAAAATGATGCAAACACATAATTGATTAGATAATAACCTTAAATACTTCATTTTCAATCATCTATTTGTTTCTCGTTAAAATACTGAGTAAGATAATGAAAAGGGGAGAAGTTCGGTTTTTATTGCATATATCGACGTTTCAGCCGGATTAGAGCAGTTTTACGTGTACATCTTCCCTCGGTAATATAAAAGGAAAATCAAGAACATTTTAGTTAATTCTAATGAAAACACATTGATTTTTATAATTTGTATTGGAAACAACATTGTCATATGTCTGTTCTTGGATCTAAATAATACGAAACCTCGCTCTATGATTTGAAGTTAAAATCCTCATATATGGTTAAATATTGATTTTTTTCACGTTTTTCATGTAGTTTGATATAAAGTAAATATATTCATTTTTACCAATATTCCGATACTATTTCATGTAGTATCACGATATGTGATTTGGCCTTCAAATCTCAGAATTTCGCATAATATTGCATTTTAAGCAAGTTTTCTTGACTTTTGTTTCGTACGAAAAATCATCGAATTTAGCAATATTTTGACGTTTATCATCCCCTTTTCCTTTATGTGACTTAAACAAAATATCATCGAATTAGGCAATATTTTGCCGTTTTCCACGTTTTTGTGAATTTTCAGTCTATGGGTATTAATTCATATATATACGATAAAAATGATGCAAACACATAATTGATTAGATAATAACCTTAAATACTTCATTTTCAATCATCCATTTGTTTCTCGTTAAAATACTGAGTAAGATAATGAAAAGGGGAGAAGTTCGGTTTTTATTGCATATATCGACGTTTCAGCCGGATTAGAGCGGTTTTACGTGTACATCTTCCCTCGGTAATATAAACGAAAAATCAGAAACATTTTAGTTAATTCTAATGAAAACACATTGATTTTTATAATTTGTATTGGAAACAACATTGTCATATGTCTTTTCTTGGATCTAAATAATACGAAACCTCGCTCTATGATTTTAAGGTAAAATCCTCAAATATGGTTAAATAGTGACTTTTTCACGTTTTTCATGTAGTTTGATACTACGTAAATATATTCATTTTTACCAATATTTCGATTCTATTTCGTGTAGTATCACGATATGTGATTTGGCCTTCAAATCTCAGAATTTTGCATAATATTGCATTTTAAGCAAGTTTTTTGCATTTTGTTTCGTACGAAAAATCATCGAATTTAGCAATATTTTGACGTTTATCATCCCATTTTCCTTTATGTGACTTAAACAAAATATCATCGAATTAGGCAATATTTTGCCGTTTTCTACGCTTTTGTGAATTTTCAGTCTATGGGTATTAATTCATTATATATACGATAAAAATTATGCAAACACATAATTGATTAGATAATAACCTTAAATACTTCATTTTCAATCATCTATTTGTTTCTCGTTAAAATACTGAGTAAGATAATGAAAAGGGGAGAAGTTCTGTTTTTATTGCATATATCGACGTTTCAGCCGGAATAGAGCGATTTTCGTGTACATCTTCCATCGGTAATATAAACGGAAAATCAGGAACATTTTAGTTAATACTAATGAAAAAACATTGATTTTTATCATTTGTATTGGAAACAACATTGTCATATGTCTTTTCTTGGATCTAAATAATACGAAACCTCGCTCTATGATTTGAAGTTAAAATCCTCAAATATGGTTAAATAGTGACTTTTTTCACGTTTTTCATGTAGTTTGATACTACGTAAATATATTCATTTTTACCAATATTTAGATTCTATTTCATGTAGTATCACGATATGTGATTTGGCCTTCAAATCTCAGAATTTCGAATAATATTGCATTTTAAGCAAGTTTTCTTGCCTTTTGTTTCGTACGAAAAATCATCGAATTTTGCAATATTTTGACGTTTATCATCAACTTTTCCTTTATGTGACTTAAACAAAATATCATCGAATTAGGCAATATTTTGCCGTTTTCCACGATTTTGTGAATTTTCAGTCTATGGGTATTAATTCATATATATAGGATAAAAATGATGCAAACACATAATTGATTAGATAATAACCTTAAATACTTCATTTTCGATCATCTATTTGTTTCTCGTTAAAATACTGAGTAAGATAATGAAAAGGGGAGAAGTTCGGTTTTTATTGCATATATCGACGTTTCAGCCGGATTAGAGCGGTTTTACGTGTACATCTTCCCTCGGTAATATAAACGGAAAACCAAGAACATTTTAGTTAATTCTAATGAAAACACATTGATTTTTATAATTTGTATTGGAAACAACATTGTCATATGTCTGTTCTTGGATCTAAATAATACGAAACCTCGCTCTATGATTTGAAGTTAAAATCCTCAAATATGGTTAAATATTGACTTTTTTCAAGTTTTTCATGTAGTTTGATATTACGTAAATATATTCATTTTTACCAATATTTCGATACTATTTCATGTAGTATCACGATATGTGATTTGGCCTTCAAATCTCAGAATTTCGCATAATATTGCATTTTAAGCAAGATTTCTTGCCTTTTGTTTCGTACGAAAAATCATCGAATTTAGCAATATTTTGACGTTTATCATCCCCTTTACCCTTTATGTGACTTAAACAAAATATCATCGAATTAGGCAATATTTTGCCGTTTTCCACGTTTTTGTGAATTTTCAGTCTATGGGTATTAATTCATATATATACGATAAAAATGATGCAAACACATAATTGATTAGATAATAACCTTAAATACTTCATTTTCAATCAACTATTTGTTTCTCGTTAAAATACTGAGTAAGATATTGAAAAGGGGAGAAGTTCTGTTTTTATTGCATATATCGACGTTTCAGCCGGAATAGAGCGATTTTCGTGTACATCTTCCATCGGTAATATAAACGGAAAATCAGGAACATTTTAGTTAATACCAATGAAAACACATTGATTTTTATCATTTGTATTGGTAACAACACTGTCATATGTCTTTTCTTGGATCTAAATAATGCGAAACCTCGCTCTATGATTTGAAGTTAAAATCCTCATATATGGTTAAATATTGACTTTTTTCACGTTTTTCATGTAGTTTGATATAACGTAAATATATTCATTTTTACCAATATTTCGATACTATTTCATGTAGTATCACGATATGTGATTTGGCCTTCAAATCTCTAAATTTCGAATAATATTGCATTTTAAGCAAGTTTTCTTGCCTTTTGTTTCGTACGAAAAATCATCGAATTTTGCAATATTTTGACGTTTATCATCAACTTTTCCTTTATGTGACTTAAACAAAATATCATCGAATTAGGCAATATTTTGCCGTTTTCCACGTTTTTGTGAATTTTCAGTCTATGGGTATTAATTCATATATATACGATAAAAATGATGCAAACACATAATTGATTAGATAATAACGTTAAATACTTCATTTTCGATCATCTATTTGTTTCTCGTTAAAATACTGAGTAAGATAATGAAAAGGGGAGAAGTTCGGTTTTTATTGCATATATCGACGTTTCAGCCGGATTAGAGCGGTTTTACGTGTACATCTTCCCTCGGTAATATAAACGGAAAATCAAGAACATTTTAGTTAATTCTAATGAAAACACATTGATTTTTATAATTTGTATTGGAAACAACATTGTCATATGTCTGTTCTTGGATCTAAATAATACGAAACCTCGCTCTATGATTTGAAGTTAAAATCCTCAAATATGGTTAAATATTGACTTTTTTCAAGTTTTTCATGTAGTTTGATATTACGTAAATATATTCATTTTTACCAATATTTCGATACTATTTCATGTAGTATCACGATATGTGATTTGGCCTTCAAATCTCAGAATTTCGCATAATATTGCATTTTAAGCAAGATTTCTTGCCTTTTGTTTCGTACGAAAAATCATCGAATTTAGCAATATTTTGACGTTTATCATCCCCTTTACCCTTTATGTGACTTAAACAAAATATCATCGAATTAGGCAATATTTTGCCGTTTTCCACGTTTTTGTGAATTTTCAGTCTATGGGTATTAATTCATATATATACGATAAAAATGATGCAAACACATAATTGATTAGATAATAACCTTAAATACTTCATTTTCAATCAACTATTTGTTTCTCGTTAAAATACTGAGTAAGATATTGAAAAGGGGAGAAGTTCTGTTTTTATTGCATATATCGACGTTTCAGCCGGAATAGAGCGATTTTCGTGTACATCTTCCATCGGTAATATAAACGGAAAATCAGGAACATTTTAGTTAATACCAATGAAAACACATTGATTTTTATCATTTGTATTGGTAACAACACTGTCATATGTCTTTTCTTGGATCTAAATAATGCGAAACCTCGCTCTATGATTTGAAGTTAAAATCCTCATATATGGTTAAATATTGACTTTTTTCACGTTTTTCATGTAGTTTGATATAACGTAAATATATTCATTTTTACCAATATTTCGATACTATTTCATGTAGTATCACGATATGTGATTTGGCCTTCAAATCTCAAAATTTCGAATAATATTGCATTTTAAGCAAGTTTTCTTGCCTTTTGTTTCGTACGAAAAATCATCGAATTTTGCAATATTTTGACGTTTATCATCAACTTTTCCTTTATGTGACTTAAACAAAATATCATCGAATTAGGCAATATTTTGCCGTTTTCCACGTTTTTGTGAATTTTCAGTCTATGGGTATTAATTCATATATATATACGATAAAAATGATGCAAACACATAATTGATTAGATAATAACGTTAAATACTTCATTTTCGATCATCTATTCGTTTCTCGTTAAAATACTGAGTAAGATAATGAAAAGGGGAGAAGTTCGGTTTTTATTGCATATATCGACGTTTCAGCCGGATTAGAGCGGTTTTACGTGTACATCTTCCCTCGGTAATATAAACGGAAAATCAAGAACATTTTAGTTAATTCTAATGAAAACACATTGATTTTTATAATTTGTATTGGAAACAACATTGTCATATGTCTGTTCTTGGATCTAAATAATACGAAACCTCGCTCTATGATTTGAAGTTAAAATCCTCAAATATGGTTAAATATTGACTTTTTTCAAGTTTTTCATGTAGTTTGATATTACGTAAATATATTCATTTTTACCAATATTTCGATACTATTTCATGTAGTATCACGATATGTGATTTGGCCTTCAAATCTCAGAATTTCGCATAATATTGCATTTTAAGCAAGATTTCTTGCCTTTTGTTTCGTACGAAAAATCATCGAATTTAGCAATATTTTGACGTTTATCATCCCCTTTACCCTTTATGTGACTTAAACAAAATATCATCGAATTAGGCAATATTTTGCCGTTTTCCACGTTTTTGTGAATTTTCAGTCTATGGGTATTAATTCATATATATACGATAAAAATGATGCAAACACATAATTGATTAGATAATAACCTTAAATACTTCATTTTCAATCAACTATTTGTTTCTCGTTAAAATACTGAGTAAGATA
Organism: Procambarus clarkii; assembly: GCF_040958095.1. Lineage (NCBI taxonomy): Eukaryota > Metazoa > Arthropoda > Malacostraca > Decapoda > Cambaridae > Procambarus > Procambarus clarkii. The sequence goes on along the minus strand of NC_091227.1, from coordinate 787,105 downwards.
TTGAAAAGGGGAGAAGTTCTGTTTTTATTGCATATATCGACGTTTCAGCCGGAATAGAGCGATTTTCGTGTACATCTTCCATCGGTAATATAAACGGAAAATCAGGAACATTTTAGTTAATACCAATGAAAACACATTGATTTTTATCATTTGTATTGGTAACAACACTGTCATATGTCTTTTCTTGGATCTAAATAATGCGAAACCTCGCTCTATGATTTGAAGTTAAAATCCTCATATATGGTTAAATATTGACTTTTTTCACGTTTTTCATGTAGTTTGATATAACGTAAATATATTCATTTTTACCAATATTTCGATACTATTTCATGTAGTATCACGATATGTGATTTGGCCTTCAAATCTCAGAATTTCGCATAACATTGCATTTTAAGCAAGTTTTCTTGCCTTTTGTTTCGTACGAAAAATCATCGAATTAAGCAATATTTTGACGTTTATAATCCCCTTTTCCTTTATGTGACTTAAGCAAAATATCATCGAATTAGGCAATATTTTGCCGTTTTCCACGTTTTTGGGAATTTTCACTCTATGGGTATTATTTCATATATATACGATAAAAATTATGCAAACACATAATTGATTAGATAATAACCTTAAATACTTCATTTTCAATCATCTATTTGTTTCTCGTAAAATAGTGAGTAAGATATTGAAAAGGGGAGAAGTTCGGTTTTTATTGCATATATCGACGTTTCAGCCGGATTAGAGCGGTTTTACGTGTACATCTTCCCTCGGTAATATAAACGGAAAATCAGGAACATTTTAGTTAATTCTAATGAAAACACATTCATTTTTATCATTGGATTGGAAACAACATTGTCATATGTCTTTTCTTGGATCTAAATAATACGAAACCTCTCTCTATGATTTGAAGTTTAAATCCTCAAATATGGTTAAATAGTGACTTTTTTCACGTTTTTCATGTAGTTTGATGCTACGTAAATATATTGAGTTATACCAATATTTCGATTCTATTTCATGTAGTATCACGATATGTGATTTGGCCTTCAAATCTCAGAATTTCGCATAATATTGCATTTTAAGCAAGTTTTCTTGCATTTTGTTTCGTACGAAAAATCATCGAATTTAGCAATATTTTGACGTTTATCATCATCTTTTCCTTTCTGTGACTTAAACAAAATATCATCAAATTAGGCAATATTTTGCCGTTTTCCACGTTTTTGTGAATTTTCAGTCTATGGGTATTAATTCATATATATACGATAAAAATTATGCAAACACATTATTGATTAGATAATAACCTTAAATACTTCATTTTCAATCAACTATTTGTTTCTCGTTAAAATACTGAGTAAGATATTGAAAAGGGGAGAAGTTCGGTTTTTATTGCATATATCGACGTTTCAGCCGGAATAGAGCGATTTTCGTGTACATCTTCCATCGGTAATATAAACGGAAATTCAGGAACATTTTAGTTAATACCAATGAAAACACATTGATTTTTATCATTTGTATTGGTAACAACACTGTCATGTCTTTTCTTGGATCTAAATAATGCGAAACCTCGCTCTATGATTTGAAGTTAAAATCCTCATATATGGTTAAATATTGACTTTTTTCACGTTTTTCATGTAGTTTGATATAACGTAAATATATTCATTTTTACCAATATTTCGATACTATTTCATGTAGTATCACGATATGTGATTTGGCCTTCAAATCTCAGAATTTCGAATAATATTGCATTTTAAGCAAGTTTTATTGCCTTTTGTTTCGTACGAAAAATCATCGAATTTAGCAATATTTTGACGTTTATCATCCCCTTTTCCTTTATGTGACTTAAACAAAATATCATCGAATTAGGCAATATTTTGCCGTTTTCCACGTTTTTGTGAATTTTCAGTCTATGGGTATTAATTCATATATATACGATAAAAATGATGCAAACACATAATTGATTAGATAATAACCGTAAATACTTCATTTTCAATCATCTATTTGTTTCTCGTTAAAATACTGAGTAAGATAATGAAAAGGGGAGAAGTTCTGTTTTTATTGCATATATCGACGTTTCAGCCGGAATAGAGCGATTTTCGTGTACATCTTCCATCGGTAATATAAACGGAAAATCAGGAACATTTTAGTTAATACTAATGAAAAAACATTGATTTTTATCATTTGTATTGGAAACAACATTGTCATATGTCTTTTCTTGGATCTAAATAATACGAAACCTCGCTCTATGATTTGAAGTTAAAATCCTCAAATATGGTTAAATAGTGACTTTTTTCACGTTTTTCATGTAGTTTGATACTACGTAAATATATTCATTTTTACCAATATTTAGATTCTATTTCATGTAGTATCACGATATGTGATTTGGCCTTCAAATCTCAGAATTTTGCATAATATTGCATTTTAAGCAAGTTTTCTTGCCTTTTGTTTCGTACGAAAAATCATCGAATTTAGCAATATTTTGACGTTTATCATCCCCTTTTCCTTTATGTGACTTAAACAAAATATCATCGAAATAGGCAATATTTTGCGGTTTTTCCACGTTTTTGTGAATTTTCACTCTATGGGTATTATTTCATATATATACGATAAAAATTATGCAAACACATAATTGATTAGATAATAACCTTAAATACTTCATTTTCAATCATCTATTTGTTTCTCGTAAAATAGTGAGTAAGATATTGAAAAGGGGAGAAGTTCGGTTTTTATTGCATATATCGACGTTTCAGCCGGATTAGAGCGGTTTTACGTGTACATCTTCCCTCGGTAATATAAACGGAAAATCAGGAACATTTTAGTTAATTCTAATGAAAACACATTCATTTTTATCATTTGTATTGGAAACAACATTGTCATATGTCTTTTCTTGGATCTAAATAATACGAAACCTCTCTCTATGATTTGAAGTTTAAATCCTCAAATATGGTTAAATAGTGACTTTTTTCACGTTTTTCATGTAGTTTGATGCTACGTAAATATATTGAGTTATACCAATATTTCGATTCTATTTCATGTAGTATCACGATATGTGATTTGGCCTTCAAATCTCAGAATTTCGCATAATATTGCATTTTAAGCAAGTTTTCTTGCATTTTGTTTCGTACGAAAAATCATCGAATTTAGCAATATTTTGACGTTTATCATCCTCTTTTCCTTTCTGTGACTTAAACAAAATATCATCAAATTAGGCAATATTTTGCCGTTTTCCACGTTTTTGTGAATTTTCAGTCTATGGGTATTAATTCATATATATACGATAAAAATTATGCAAACACATTATTGATTAGATAATAACCTTAAATACTTCATTTTCAATCAACTATTTGTTTCTCGTTAAAATACTGAGTAAGATATTGAAAAGGGGAGAAGTTCGGTTTTTATTGCATATATCGACGTTTCAGCCGGAATAGAGCGATTTTCGTGTACATCTTCCATCGGTAATATAAACGGAAATTCAGGAACATTTTAGTTAATACCAATGAAAACACATTGATTTTTATCATTTGTATTGGTAACAACACTGTCATGTCTTTTCTTGGATCTAAATAATGCGAAACCTCGCTCTATGATTTGAAGTTAAAATCCTCATATATGGTTAAATATTGACTTTTTTCACGTTTTTCATGTAGTTTGATATAACGTAAATATATTCATTTTTACCAATATTTCGATACTATTTCATGTAGTATCACGATATGTGATTTGGCCTTCAAATCTCAGAATTTCAAATAATATTGCATTTTAAGCAAGTTTTATTGCCTTTTGTTTCGTACGAAAAATCATCGAATTTAGCAATATTTTGACGTTTATCATCCCCTTTTCCTTTATGTGACTTAAACAAAATATCATCGAATTAGGCAATATTTTGCCGTTTTCCACGTTTTTGTGAATTTTCAGTCTATGGGTATTAATTCATATATATACGATAAAAATGATGCAAACACATAATTGATTAGATAATAACCTTAAATACTTCATTTTCAATCATCTATTTGTTTCTCGTTAAAATACTGAGTAAGATAATGAAAAGGGGAGAAGTTCTGTTTTTATTGCATATATCGACGTTTCAGCCGGAATAGAGCGATTTTCGTGTACATCTTCCATCGGTAATATAAACGGAAAATCAGGAACATTTTAGTTAATACTAATGAAAAAACATTGATTTTTATCATTTGTATTGGAAACAACATTGTCATATGTCTTTTCTTGGATCTAAATAATACGAAACCTCGCTCTATGATTTGAAGTTAAAATCCTCAAATATGGTTAAATAGTGACTTTTTTCACGTTTTTCATGTAGTTTGATACTACGTAAATATATTCATTTTTACCAATATTTAGATTCTATTTCATGTAGTATCACGATATGTGATTTGGCCTTCAAATCTCAGAATTTTGCATAATATTGCATTTTAAGCAAGTTTTCTTGCCTTTTGTTTCGTACGAAAAATCATCGAATTTAGCAATATTTTGACGTTTATCATCCCCTTTTCCTTTATGTGACTTAAACAAAATATCATCGAAATAGGCAACATTTTGCGGTTTTTCCACGTTTTTGTGAATTTTCACTCTATGGGTATTATTTCATATATATACGATAAAAATTATGCAAACACATAATTGATTAGATAATAACCTTAAATACTTCATTTTCAATCATCTATTTGTTTCTCGTAAAATAGTGAGTAAGATATTGAAAAGGGGAGAAGTTCGGTTTTTATTGCATATATCGACGTTTCAGCCGGATTAGAGCGGTTTTACGTGTACATCTTCCCTCGGTAATATAAACGGAAAATCAGGAACATTTTAGTTAATTCTAATGAAAACACATTCATTTTTATCATTTGTATTGGAAACAACATTGTCATATGTCTTTTCTTGGATCTAAATAATACGAAACCTCTCTATGATTTGAAGTTAAAATCCTCAAATATGGTTAAATAGTGACTTTTTTCACGTTTTTCATGTAGTTTGATACTACGTAAATATATTGAGTTATACCAATATTTCGATTCTATTTCATGTAGTATCACGATATGTGATTTGGCCTTCAAATCTCAGAATTTCGCATAATATTGCATTTTAAGCAAGTTTTCTTGCATTTTGTTTCGTACGTAAAATCATCGAATTTAGCAATATTTTGACGTTTATCATCCTCTTTTCCTTTATGTGACTTAAACAAAATATCATCAAATTAGGCAATATTTTGCCGTTTTCCACGTTTTTGTGAATTTTCAGTCTATGGGTATTAATTCATATATATACGATAAAAATTATGCAAACACATAATTGATTAGATAATAACCTTAAATACTTCATTTTCAATCAACTATTTGTTTCTCGTTAAAATACTGAGTAAGATATTGAAAAGGGGAGAAGTTCGGTTTTTATTGCATATATCGACGTTTCAGCCGGAATAGAGCGATTTTCGTGTACATCTTCCATCGGTAATATAAACGGAAATTCAGGAACATTTTAGTTAATACCAATGAAAACACATTGATTTTTATCATTTGTATTGGTAACAACACTATCATATGTCTTTTCTTGGATCTAAATAATGCGAAACCTCGCTCTATGATTTGAAGTTAAAATCCTCATATATGGTTAAATATTGACTTTTTTCACGTTTTTCATGTAGTTTGATATAACGTAAATATATTCATTTTTACCAATATTTCGATACTATTTCATGTAGTATCACGATATGTGATTTGGCCTTCAAATCTCAGAATTTCGAATAATATTGCATTTTAAGCAAGTTTTCTTGCCTTTTGTTTCGTACGAAAAATCATCGAATTTAGCAATATTTTGACGTTTATCATCAACTTTTCCCTTATGTGACTTAAACAAAATATCATCGAATTAGGCAATATTTTGCCGTTTTCCACGTTTTTGTGAATTTTCAGTCTATGGGTATTAATTCATATATATACGATAAAAATGATGCAAACACATAATTGATTAGATAATAACCTTAAATACTTCATTTTCAATCATCTATTTGTTTCTCGTTAAAATACTGAGTAAGATAATGAAAAGGGGAGAAGTTCGGTTTTTATTGCATATATCGACGTTTCAGCCGGATTAGAGCGGTTTTACGTGTACATCTTCCCTCGGTAATATAAACGGAAAATCAAGAACATTTTAGTTAATTCTAATGAAAACACATTGTTTTTATAATTTGTATTGGAAACAACATTGTCATATGTCTATTCTTGGATCTAAATAATACGAAACCTCGCTCTATGATTTGAAGTTAAAATCCTCAAATATGGTTAAATATTGACTTTTTTCACGTTTTTCATGTAGTTTGATATTACGTAAATATATTCATTTTTACCAATATTTCGATACTATTTCATGTAGTATCACGATATGTGATTTGGCCTTCAAATCTCAGAATTTCGCATAATATTGCATTTTAAGCAAGTTTTCTTGCCTTTTGTTTCGTACGAAAAATCATCGAATTTAGCAATATTTTGACGTTTATCATCCCCTTTTCCTTTATGTGACTTAAACAAAATATCATCGAAATAGGCAATATTTTGCGGTTTTTCCACGTTTTTGTGAATTTTCACTCTATGGGTATTATTTCATATATATACGATAAAAATTATGCAAACACATAATTGATTAGATAATAACCTTAAATACTTCATTTTCAATCATCTATTTGTTTCTCGTAAAATAGTGAGTAAGATATTGAAAAGGGGAGAAGTTCGGTTTTTATTGCATATATCGACGTTTCAGCCGGATTAGAGCGGTTTTACGTGTACATCTTCCCTCGGTAATATAAACGGAAAATCAGGAACATTTTAGTTAATTCTAATGAAAACACATTCATTTTTATCATTTGTATTGGAAACAACATTGTCATATGTCTTTTCTTGGATCTAAATAATACGAAACCTCTCTATGATTTGAAGTTAAAATCCTCAAATATGGTTAAATAGTGACTTTTTTCACGTTTTTCATGTAGTTTGATACTACGTAAATATATTGAGTTATACCAATATTTCGATTCTATTTCATGTAGTATCACGATATGTGATTTGGCCTTCAAATCTCAGAATTTCGCATAATATTGCATTTTAAGCAAGTTTTCTTGCATTTTGTTTCGTACGTAAAATCATCGAATTTAGCAATATTTTGACGTTTATCATCCTCTTTTCCTTTATGTGACTTAAACAAAATATCATCAAATTAGGCAATATTTTGCCGTTTTCCACGTTTTTGTGAATTTTCTGTCTATGGGTATTAATTCATATATATACGATAAAAATTATGCAAACACATAATTGATTAGATAATAACCTTAAATACTTCATTTTCAATCAACTATTTGTTTCTCGTTAAAATACTGAGTAAGATATTGAAAAGGGGAGAAGTTCGGTTTTTATTGCATATATCGACGTTTCAGCCGGAATAGAGCGATTTTCGTGTACATCTTCCATCGGTAATATAAACGGAAATTCAGGAACATTTTAGTTAATACCAATGAAAACACATTGATTTTTATCATTTGTATTGGTAACAACACTATCATATGTCTTTTCTTGGATCTAAATAATGCGAAACCTCGCTCTATGATTTGAAGTTAAAATCCTCATATATGGTTAAATATTGACTTTTTTCACGTTTTTCATGTAGTTTGATATAACGTAAATATATTCATTTTTACCAATATTTCGATACTATTTCATGTAGTATCACGATATGTGATTTGGCCTTCAAATCTCAGAATTTCGAATAATATTGCATTTTAAGCAAGTTTTCTTGCCTTTTGTTTCGTACGAAAAATCATCGAATTTAGCAATATTTTGACGTTTATCATCAACTTTTCCCTTATGTGACTTAAACAAAATATCATCGAAATAGGCAATATTTTGCCGTTTTCCACGTTTTTGTGAATTTTCAGTCTATGGGTATTAATTCATATATATACGATAAAAATGATGCAAACACATAATTGATTAGATAATAACCTTAAATACTTCATTTTCAATCATCTATTTGTTTCTCGTTAAAATACTGAGTAAGATAATGAAAAGGGGAGAAGTTCGGTTTTTATTGCATATATCGACGTTTCAGCCGGATTAGAGCGGTTTTACGTGTACATCTTCCCTCGGTAATATAAACGGAAAATCAAGAACATTTTAGTTAATTCTAATGAAAACACATTGTTTTTATAATTTGTATTGGAAACAACATTGTCATATGTCTATTCTTCGATCTAAATAATACGAAACCTCGCTCTATGATTTGAAGTTAAAATCCTCAAATATGGTTAAATATTGACTTTTTTCACGTTTTTCATGTAGTTTGATATTACGTAAATATATTCATTTTTACCAATATTTCGATACTATTTCATGTAGTATCACGATATGTGATTTGGCCTTCAAATCTCAGAATTTCGCATAATATTGCATTTTAAGCAAGTTTTCTTGCCTTTTGTTTCGTACGAAAAATCATCGAATTAAGCAATATTTTGACGTTTATAATCCCCTTTTCCTTTATGTGACTTAAACAAAATATCATCGAATTAGGCAATATTTTGCCGTTTTCCACGTTTTTGTGAATTTTCACTCTATGGGTATTATTTCATATATATACGATAAAAATAATGCAAACACATAATTGATTAGATAATAACCTTAAATACTTCATTTTCAATCATCTATTTGTTTCTCGTAAAATAGTGAGTAAGATATTGAAAAGGGGAGAAGTTCGGTTTTTATTGCATATATCGACGTTTCAGCCGGATTAGAGCGGTTTTACGTGTACATCTTCCCTCGGTAATATAAACGGAAAATCAGGAACATTTTAGTTAATTCTAATGAAAACACATTCATTTTTATCATTTGTATTGGAAACAACATTGTCATATGTCTTTTCTTGGATCTAAATAATACGAAACCTCTCTCTATGATTTGAAGTTAAAATCCTCAAATATGGTTAAATAGTGACTTTTTTCACGTTTTTCATGTAGTTTGATACTACGTAAATATATTGAGTTATACCAATATTTCGATTCTATTTCATGTAGTATCACGATATGTGATTTGGCCTTCAAATCTCAGAATTTCGCATAATATTGCATTTTAAGCAAGTTTTCTTGCATTTTGTTTCGTACGTAAAATCATCGAATTTAGCAATATTTTGACGTTTATCATCCTCTTTTCCTTTATGTGACTTAAACAAAATATCATCAAATTAGGCAATATTTTGCCGTTTTCCACGTTTTTGTGAATTTTCAGTCTATGGGTATTAATTCATATATATACGATAAAAATTATGCAAACACATAATTGATTAGATAATAACCTTAAATACTTCATTTTCAATCAACTATTTGTTTCTCGTTAAAATACTGAGTAAGATATTGAAAAGGGGAGAAGTTCGGTTTTTATTGCATATATCGACGTTTCAGCCGGAATAGAGCGATTTTCGTGTACATCTTCCATCGGTAATATAAACGGAAATTCAGGAACATTTTAGTTAATACCAATGAAAACACATTGATTTTTATCATTTGTATTGGTAACAACACTGTCATATGTCTTTTCTTGGATCTAAATAATGCGAAACCTCGCTCTATGATTTGAAGTTAAAATCCTCATATATGGTTAAATATTGACTTTTTTCACGTTTTTCATGTAGTTTGATATAACGTAAATATATTCATTTTTACCAATATTTCGATACTATTTCATGTAGTATCACGATATGTGATTTGGCCTTCAAATCTCAGAATTTCGAATAATATTGCATTTTAAGCAAGTTTTCTTGCCTTTTGTTTCGTACGAAAAATCATCGAATTTAGCAATATTTTGACGTTTATCATCAACTTTTCCCTTATGTGACTTAAACAAAATATCATCGAATTAGGCAATATTTTGCCGTTTTCCACGTTTTTGTGAATTTTCATCCTATGGGTATTAATTCATATATATACGATAAAAATGATGCAAACACATAATTGATTAGATAATAACCTTAAATACTTCATTTTCAATCATCTATTTGTTTCTCGTTAAAATACTGAGTAAGATAATGAAAAGGGGAGAAGTTCGGTTTTTATTGCATATATCGACGTTTCAGCCGGATTAGAGCGGTTTTACGTGTACATCTTCCCTCGGTAATATAAACGGAAAATCAAGAACATTTTAGTTAATTCTAATGAAAACACATTGTTTTTATAATTTGTATTGGAAACAACATTGTCATATGTCTATTCTTGGATCTAAATAATACGAAACCTCGCTCTATGATTTGAAGTTAAAATCCTCAAATATGGTTAAATATTGACTTTTTTCACGTTTTTCATGTAGTTTGATATTACGTAAATATATTCATTTTTACCAATATTTCGATACTATTTCATGTAGTATCACGATATGTGATTTGGCCTTCAAATCTCAGAATTTCGCATAATATTGCATTTTAAGCAAGTTTTCTTGCCTTTTGTTTCGTACGAAAAATCATCGAATTAAGCAACATTTTGACGTTTATAATCCCCTTTTCCTTTATGTGACTTAAACAAAATATCATCGAATTAGGCAATATTTTGCAGTTTTCCACGTTTTTGTGAATTTTCACTCTATGGGTATTATTTCATATATATACGATAAAAATAATGCAAAAACATAATTGATTAGATAATAACCTTAAATACTTCATTTTCAATCATCTATTTGTTTCTCGTAAAATAGTGAGTAAGATATTGAAAAGGGGAGAAGTTCGGTTTTTATTGCATATATCGACGTTTCAGCCGGATTAGAGCGGTTTTACGTGTACATCTTCCCTCGGTAATATAAACGGAAAATCAGGAACATTTTAGTTAATTCTAATGAAAACACATTCATTTTTATCATTTGTATTGGAAACAACATTGTCATATGTCTTTTCTTGGATCTAAATAATACGAAACCTCTCTCTATGATTTGAAGTTAAAATCCTCAAATATGGTTAAATATTGACTTTTTTCACGTTTTTCATGTAGTTTGATACTACGTAAATATATTGAGTTATACCAATATTTCGATTCTATTTCATGTAGTATCACGATATGTGATTTGGCCTTCAAATCTCAGAATTTCGCATAATATTGCATTTTAAGCAAGTTTTCTTGCATTTTGTTTCGTAGGTAAAATCATCGAATTGAGCAATATTTTGACGTTTATCATCCTCTTTTCCTTTATGTGACTTAAACAAAATGTCATCAAATTAGGCAATATTTTGCCGTTTTCCACGTTTTTGTGAATTTTCAGTCTATGGGTATTAATTCATATATATACGATAAAAATTATGCAAACACATAATTGATTAGATAATAACCTTAAATACTTCATTTTCAATCAACTATTTGTTTCTCGTTAAAATACTGAGTAAGATATTGAAAAGGGGAGAAGTTCGGTTTTTATTGCATATATCGACGTTTCAGCCGGAATAGAGCGATTTTCGTGTACATCTTCCATCGGTAATATAAACGGAAATTCAGGAACATTTTAGTTAATACCAATGAAAACACATTGATTTTTATCATTTGTATTGGTAACAACACTGTCATATGTCTTTTCTTGGATCTAAATAATGCGAAACCTCGCTCTATGATTTGAAGTTAAAATCCTCATATATGGTTAAATATTGACTTTTTTCACGTTTTTCATGTAGTTTGATATAACGTAAATATATTCATTTTTACCAATATTTCGATACTATTTCATGTAGTATCACGATATGTGATTTGGCCTTCAAATCTCAGAATTTCGAATAATATTGCATTTTAAGCAAGTTTTCTTGCCTTTTGTTTCGTACGAAAAATCATCGAATTTAGCAATATTTTGACGTTTATCATCAACTTTTCCTTTATGTGACTTAAACAAAATATCATCGAATTAGGCAATATTTTGCCGTTTTCCACGTTTTTGTGAATTTTCAGTCTATGGGTATTAATTCATATATATACGATAAAAATGATGCAAACACATAATTGATTCGATAATAACCTTAAATACTTCATTTTCAATCATCTATTTGTTTCTCGTTAAAATACTGAGTAAGATAATGAAAAGGGGAGAAGTTCGGTTTTTATTGCATATATCGACGTTTCAGCCGGATTAGAGCGGTTTTACGTGTACATCTTCCCTCGGTAAAATAAACGGAAAATCAAGAACATTTTAGTTAATTCTAATGAAAACACATTGATTTTTATAATTTGTATTGGAAACAACATTGTCATATGTCTGTTCTTGGATCTAAATAATACGAAACCTCGCTCTATGATTTGAAGTTAAAATCCTCAAATATGGTTAAATATTGACTTTTTTCAAGTTTTTCATGTAGTTTGATATTACGTAAATATATTCATTTTTACCAATATTTCGATACTATTTCATGTAGTATCACGATATGTGATTTGGCCTTCAAATCTCAGAATTTCGCATAATATTGCATTTTAAGCAAGATTTCTTGCCTTTTGTTTCGTACGAAAAATCATCGAATTTAGCAATATTTTGACGTTTATCATCCCCTTTTCCTTTATGTGACTTAAACAAAATATCATCGAATTAGGCAATATTTTGCCGTTTTCCACGTTTTTGTGAATTTTCAGTCTATGGGTATTAATTCATATATATACGATAAAAATGATGCAAACACATAATTGATTAGATAATAACCTTAAATACTTCATTTTCAATCAACTATTTGTTTCTCGTTAAAATACTGAGTAAGATGTTGAAAAGGGGAGAAGTTCTGTTTTTATTGCATATATCGACGTTTCAGCCGGAATAGAGCGATTTTCGTGTACATCTTCCATCGGTAATATAAACGGAAAATCAGGAACATTTTAGTTAATACCAATGAAAACACATTGATTTTTATCATTTGTATTGGTAACAACACTGTCATATGTCTTTTCTTGGATCTAAATAATGCGAAACCTCGCTCTATGATTTGAAGTTAAAATCCTCATATATGGTTAAATATTGACTTTTTTCACGTTTTTCATGTAGTTTGATATAACGTAAATATATTCATTTTTACCAATATTTCGATACTATTTCATGTAGTATCACGATATGTGATTTGGCCATCAAATCTCAGAATTTCGCATAATATTGCATTTTATGCAAGTTTTCTTGCCTTTTGTTTCGTACGAAAAATCATCGAATTTAGCAATATTTTGACGTTTATCATCCCCTTTTCCTTTATGTGACTTAAACAAAATATCATCGAATTAGGCAATATTTTGCCGTTTTCCACGTTTTTGTGAATTTTCAGTCTATGGGTATTAATTCATATATATACGATAAAAATTATGCAAACACATAATTGATTAGATAATAACCTTAAATACTTCATTTTCAATCAACTATTTGTTTCTCGTTAAAATACTGAGTAAGATATTGAAAAGGGGAGAAGTTCGGTTTTTATTGCATATATCGACGTTTCAGCCGGAATAGAGCGATTTTCGTGTACATCTTCCATCGGTAATATAAACGGAAATTCAGGAACATTTTAGTTAATACCAATGAAAACACATTGATTTTTATCATTTGTATTGGTAACAACACTGTCATATGTCTTTTCTTGGATCTAAATAATGCGAAACCTCGCTCTATGATTTGAAGTTAAAATCCTCATATATGGTTAAATATTGACTTTTTTCACGTTTTTCATGTAGTTTGATATAACGTAAATATATTCATTTTTACCAATATTTCGATACTATTTCATGTAGTATCACGATATGTGATTTGGCCTTCAAATCTCAGAATTTCGAATAATATTGCATTTTAAGCAAGTTTTCTTGCCTTTTGTTTCGTACGAAAAATCATCGAATTTAGCAATATTTTGACGTTTATCATCAACTTTTCCCTTATGTGACTTAAACAAAATATCATCGAATTAGGCAATATTTTGCCGTTTTCCACGTTTTTGTGAATTTTCATCCTATGGGTATTAATTCATATATATACGATAAAAATGATGCAAACACATAATTGATTAGATAATAACCTTAAATACTTCATTTTCAATCATCTATTTGTTTCTCGTTAAAATACTGAGTAAGATAATGAAAAGGGGAGAAGTTCGGTTTTTATTGCATATATCGACGTTTCAGCCGGATTAGAGCGGTTTTACGTGTACATCTTCCCTCGGTAATATAAACGGAAAATCAAGAACATTTTAGTTAATTCTAATGAAAACACATTGTTTTTATAATTTGTATTGGAAACAACATTGTCATATGTCTATTCTTGGATCTAAATAATACGAAACCTCGCTCTATGATTTGAAGTTAAAATCCTCAAATATGGTTAAATATTGACTTTTTTCACGTTTTTCATGTAGTTTGATATTACGTAAATATATTCATTTTTACCAATATTTCGATACTATTTCATGTAGTATCACGATATGTGATTTGGCCTTCAAATCTCAGAATTTCGCATAATATTGCATTTTAAGCAAGTTTTCTTGCCTTTTGTTTCGTACGAAAAATCATCGAATTAAGCAACATTTTGACGTTTATAATCCCCTTTTCCTTTATGTGACTTAAACAAAATATCATCGAATTAGGCAATATTTTGCAGTTTTCCACGTTTTTGTGAATTTTCACTCTATGGGTATTATTTCATATATATACGATAAAAATAATGCAAACACATAATTGATTAGATAATAACCTTAAATACTTCATTTTCAATCATCTATTTGTTTCTCGTAAAATAGTGAGTAAGATATTGAAAAGGGGAGAAGTTCGGTTTTTATTGCATATATCGACGTTTCAGCCGGATTAGAGCGGTTTTACGTGTACATCTTCCCTCGGTAATATAAACGGAAAATCAGGAACATTTTAGTTAATTCTAATGAAAACACATTCATTTTTATCATTTGTATTGGAAACAACATTGTCATATGTCTTTTCTTGGATCTAAATAATACGAAACCTCTCTCTATGATTTGAAGTTAAAATCCTCAAATATGGTTAAATATTGACTTTTTTCACGTTTTTCATGTAGTTTGATACTACGTAAATATATTGAGTTATACCAATATTTCGATTCTATTTCATGTAGTATCACGATATGTGATTTGGCCTTCAAATCTCAGAATTTCGCATAATATTGCATTTTAAGCAAGTTTTCTTGCATTTTGTTTCGTAGGTAAAATCATCGAATTGAGCAATATTTTGACGTTTATCATCCTCTTTTCCTTTATGTGACTTAAACAAAATGTCATCAAATTAGGCAATATTTTGCCGTTTTCCACGTTTTTGTGAATTTTCAGTCTATGGGTATTAATTCATATATATACGATAAAAATTATGCAAACACATAATTGATTAGATAATAACCTTAAATACTTCATTTTCAATCAACTATTTGTTTCTCGTTAAAATACTGAGTAAGATATTGAAAAGGGGAGAAGTTCGGTTTTTATTGCATATATCGACGTTTCAGCCGGAATAGAGCGATTTTCGTGTACATCTTCCATCGGTAATATAAACGGAAATTCAGGAACATTTTAGTTAATACCAATGAAAACACATTGATTTTTATCATTTGTATTGGTAACAACACTGTCATATGTCTTTTCTTGGATCTAAATAATGCGAAACCTCGCTCTATGATTTGAAGTTAAAATCCTCATATATGGTTAAATATTGACTTTTTTCACGTTTTTCATGTAGTTTGATATAACGTAAATATATTCATTTTTACCAATATTTCGATACTATTTCATGTAGTATCACGATATGTGATTTGGCCTTCAAATCTCAGAATTTCGAATAATATTGCATTTTAAGCAAGTTTTCTTGCCTTTTGTTTCGTACGAAAAATCATCGAATTTAGCAATATTTTGACGTTTATCATCAACTTTTCCTTTATGTGACTTAAACAAAATATCATCGAATTAGGCAATATTTTGCCGTTTTCCACGTTTTTGTGAATTTTCAGTCTATGGGTATTAATTCATATATATACGATAAAAATGATGCAAACACATAATTGATTCGATAATAACCTTAAATACTTCATTTTCAATCATCTATTTGTTTCTCGTTAAAATACTGAGTAAGATAATGAAAAGGGGAGAAGTTCGGTTTTTATTGCATATATCGACGTTTCAGCCGGATTAGAGCGGTTTTACGTGTACATCTTCCCTCGGTAAAATAAACGGAAAATCAAGAACATTTTAGTTAATTCTAATGAAAACACATTGATTTTTATAATTTGTATTGGAAACAACATTGTCATATGTCTGTTCTTGGATCTAAATAATACGAAACCTCGCTCTATGATTTGAAGTTAAAATCCTCAAATATGGTTAAATATTGACTTTTTTCAAGTTTTTCATGTAGTTTGATATTACGTAAATATATTCATTTTTACCAATATTTCGATACTATTTCATGTAGTATCACGATATGTGATTTGGCCTTCAAATCTCAGAATTTCGCATAATATTGCATTTTAAGCAAGATTTCTTGCCTTTTGTTTCGTACGAAAAATCATCGAATTTAGCAATATTTTGACGTTTATCATCCCCTTTTCCTTTATGTGACTTAAACAAAATATCATCGAATTAGGCAATATTTTGCCGTTTTCCACGTTTTTGTGAATTTTCAGTCTATGGGTATTAATTCATATATATACGATAAAAATGATGCAAACACATAATTGATTAGATAATAACCTTAAATACTTCATTTTCAATCAACTATTTGTTTCTCGTTAAAATACTGAGTAAGATGTTGAAAAGGGGAGAAGTTCTGTTTTTATTGCATATATCGACGTTTCAGCCGGAATAGAGCGATTTTCGTGTACATCTTCCATCGGTAATATAAACGGAAAATCAGGAACATTTTAGTTAATACCAATGAAAACACATTGATTTTTATCATTTGTATTGGTAACAACACTGTCATATGTCTTTTCTTGGATCTAAATAATGCGAAACCTCGCTCTATGATTTGAAGTTAAAATCCTCATATATGGTTAAATATTGACTTTTTTCACGTTTTTCATGTAGTTTGATATAACGTAAATATATTCATTTTTACCAATATTTCGATACTATTTCATGTAGTATCACGATATGTGATTTGGCCATCAAATCTCAGAATTTCGCATAATATTGCATTTTAAGCAAGTTTTCTTGCCTTTTGTTTCGTACGAAAAATCATCGAATTTAGCAATATTTTGACGTTTATCATCCCCTTTTCCTTTATGTGACTTAAACAAAATATCATCGAATTAGGCAATATTTTGCCGTTTTCCACGTTTTTGTGAATTTTCAGTCTATGGGTATTAATTCATATATATACGATAAAAATGATGCAAACACATAATTGATTAGATAATAACCTTAAATACTTCATTTTCAATCATCTATTTGTTTCTCGTTAAAATACTGAGTAAGATAATGAAAAGGGGAGAAGTTCGGTTTTTATTGCATATATCGACGTTTCAGCCGGATTAGAGCGGTTTTACGTGTACATCTTCCCTCGGTAATATAAACGGAAAATCAAGAACATTTTAGTTAATTCTAATGAAAACACATTGATTTTTATAATTTGTATTGGAAACAACATTGTCATATGTCTATTCTTGGATCTAAATAATACGAAACCTCGCTCTATGATTTGAAGTTAAAATCCTCAAATATGGTTATATATTGACTTTTTTCACGTTTTTCATGTAGTTTGATATTACGTAAATATATTAATTTTTACCAATATTTCGATACTATTTCATGTAGTATCACGATATGTGATTTGGCCTTCAAATCTCAGAATTTCGCATAATATTGCATTTTAAGCAAGTTTTCTTGCCTTTTGTTTCGTACGAAAAATCATCGAATTAAGCAATATTTTGACGTTTATAATCCCCTTTTCCTTTATGTGACTTAAACAAAATATCATCGAATTAGGCAATATTTTGCCGTTTTCCACGTTTTTGTGAATTTTCACTCTATGGGTATTATTTCATATATATACGATAAAAATTATGCAAACACATAATTGATTAGATAATAACCATAAATACTTCATTTTCAATCATCTATTTGTTTCTCGTAAAATAGTGAGTAAGATATTGAAAAGGGGAGAAGTTCGGTTTTTATTGCATATATCGACGTTTCAGCCGGATTAGAGCGGTTTTACGTGTACATCTTCCCTCGGTAATATAAACGGAAAATCAGGAACATTTTAGTTAATTCCAATGAAAACACATTCATTTTTATCATTTGTATTGGAAACAACATTGTCATATGTCTTTTCTTGGATCTAAATAATACGAAACCTCTCTCTATGATTTGAAATTAAAATCCTCAAATATGGTTAAATAGTGACTTTTTTCACGTTTTCATGTAGTTTGATACTACGTAAATATATTGAGTTATACCAATATTTCGATTCTATTTCATGTAGTATCACGATATGTGATTTGGCCTTCAAATCTCAGAATTTCGCATAATATTGCATTTTAAGCAAGTTTTCTTGCATTTTGTTTCGTACGAAAAATCATCGAATTTAGCAATATTTTGACGTTTATCATCCTCTTTTCCTTTCTGTGACTTAAACAAAATATCATCAAATTAGGCAATATTTTGCCGTTTTCCACGTTTTTGTGAATTTTCAGTCTATGGGTATTATTTCATATATATACGATAAAAATTATGCAAACACATAATTGATTAGATAATAACCTTAAATACTTCATTTTCAATCATCTATTTGTTTCTCGTAAAATAGTGAGTAAGATATTGAAAAGGGGAGAAGTTCGGTTTTTATTGCATATATCGACGTTTCAGCCGGAATAGAGCGATTTTCGTGTACATCTTCCATCGGTAATATAAACGGAAATTCAGGAACATTTTAGTTAATACCAATGAAAACACATTGATTTTTATCATTTGTATTGGTAACAACACTGTCATATGCCTTTTCTTGGATCTAAATAATGCGAAACCTCGCTCTATGATTTGAAGTTAAAATCCTCATATATGGTTAAATATTGACTTTTTTCACGTTTTTCATGTAGTTTGATATAACGTAAATATATTCATTTTTACCAATATTTCGATACTATTTCATGTAGTATCACGATATGTGATTTGGCCTTCAAATCTCAGAATTTCGAATAATATTGCATTTTAAGCAAGTTTTCTTGCCTTTTGTTTCGTACGAAAAATCATCGAATTTAGCAATATTTTGACGTTTATCATCAACTTTTCCTTTATGTGACTTAAACAAAATATCATCGAATTAGGCAATATTTTGCCGTTTTCCACGTTTTTGTGAATTTTCAGTCTATGGGTATTAATTCATATATATACGATAAAAATGATGCAAACACATAATTGATTAGATAATAACCTTAAATACTTCATTTTCAATCATCTATTTGTTTCTCGTTAAAATACTGAGTAAGATAATGAAAAGGGGAGAAGTTCGCTTTTTATTGCATATATCGACGTTTCAGCCGGATTAGAGCGGTTTTACGTGTACATCTTCCCTCGGTAATATAAACGGAAAATCAAGAACATTTTAGTTAATTCTAATGAAAACACATTGATTTTTATAATTTGTATTGGAAACAACATTGTCATATGTCTGTTCTTGGATCTAAATAATACGAAACCTCGCTCTATGATTTGAAGTTAAAATCCTCAAATATGGTTAAATATTGATTTTTTTCAAGTTTTTCATGTAGTTTGATATTACGTAAATATATTCATTTTTACCAATATTTCGATACTATTTCATGTAGTATCACGATATGTGATTTGGCCTTCAAATCTCAGAATTTCGCATAATATTGCATTTTAAGCAAGATTTCTTGCCTTTTGTTTCGTACGAAAAATCATCGAATTTAGCAATATTTTGACGTTTATCATCCCCTTTTCCTTTATGTGACTTAAACAAAATATCATCGAATTAGGCAATATTTTGCCGTTTTCCACGTTTTTGTGAATTTTCAGTCTATGGGTATTAATTCATATATATACGATAAAAATGATGCAAACACATAATTGATTAGATAATAACCTTAAATACTTCATTTTCAATCAACTATTTGTTTCTCTTTAAAATACTGAGTAAGATATTGAAAAGGGGAGAAGTTCTGTTTTTATTGCATATATCGACGTTTCAGCCGGAATAGAGCGATTTTCGTGTACATCTTCCATCGGTAATATAAACGGAAAATCAGGAACATTTTAGTTAATACCAATGAAAACACATTGATTTTTATCATTTGTATTGGTAACAACACTGTCATATGTCTTTTCTTGGATCTAAATAATGCGAAACCTCGCTCTATGATTTGAAGTTAAAATCCTCATATATGGTTAAATATTGACTTTTTTCACGTTTTTCATGTAGTTTGATATAACGTAAATATATTCATTTTTACCAATATTTCGATACTATTTCATGTAGTATCACGATATGTGATTTGGCCTTCAAATCTCAGAATTTCGCATAATATTGCATTTTAAGCAAGTTTTCTTGCCTTTTGTTTCGTACGAAAAATCATCGAATTTAGCAATATTTTGACGTTTATCATCCTCTTTTCCTTTCTGTGACCTAAACAAAATATCATCAAATTAGGCAATATTTTGCCGTTTTCCACGTTTTTGTGAATTTTCAGTCTATGGGTATTAATTCATATATATACGATAAAAATTATGCAAACACATAATTGATTAGATAATAACCTTAAATACTTCATTTTCAATCATCTATTTGTTTCTCGTAAAATAGTGAGTAAGATATTGAAAAGGGGAGAAGTTCGGTTTTTATTGCATATATCGACGTTTCAGCCGGAATAGAGCGATTTTCGTGTACATCTTCCATCGGTAATATAAACGGAAATTCAGGAACATTTTAGTTAATACCAATGAAAACACATTGATTTTTATCATTTGTATTGGTAACAACACTGTCATATGCCTTTTCTTGGATCTAAATAATGCGAAACCTCGCTCTATGATTTGAAGTTAAAATCCTCATATATGGTTAAATATTGACTTTTTTCACGTTTTTCATGTAGTTTGATATAACGTAAATATATTCATTTTTACCAATATTTCGATACTATTTCATGTAGTATCACGATATGTGATTTGGCCTTCAAATCTCAGAATTTCGAATAATATTGCATTTTAAGCAAGTTTTCTTGCCTTTTGTTTCGTACGAAAAATCATCGAATTTAGCAATATTTTGACGTTTATCATCAACTTTTCCTTTATGTGACTTAAACAAAATATCATCGAATTAGGCAATATTTTGCCGTTTTCCACGTTTTTGTGAATTTTCAGTCTATGGGTATTAATTCATATATATACGATAAAAATGATGCAAACACATAATTGATTAGATAATAACCTTAAATACTTCATTTTCAATCATCTATTTGTTTCTCGTTAAAATACTGAGTAAGATAATGAAAAGGGGAGAAGTTCGCTTTTTATTGCATATATCGACGTTTCAGCCGGATTAGAGCGGTTTTACGTGTACATCTTCCCTCGGTAATATAAACGGAAAATCAAGAACATTTTAGTTAATTCTAATGAAAACACATTGATTTTTATAATTTGTATTGGAAACAACATTGTCATATGTCTGTTCTTGGATCTAAATAATACGAAACCTCGCTCTATGATTTGAAGTTAAAATCCTCAAATATGGTTAAATATTGATTTTTTTCAAGTTTTTCATGTAGTTTGATATTACGTAAATATATTCATTTTTACCAATATTTCGATACTATTTCATGTAGTATCACGATATGTGATTTGGCCTTCAAATCTCAGAATTTCGCATAATATTGCATTTTAAGCAAGATTTCTTGCCTTTTGTTTCGTACGAAAAATCATCGAATTTAGCAATATTTTGACGTTTATCATCCCCTTTTCCTTTATGTGACTTAAACAAAATATCATCGAATTAGGCAATATTTTGCCGTTTTCCACGTTTTTGTGAATTTTCAGTCTATGGGTATTAATTCATATATATACGATAAAAATGATGCAAACACATAATTGATTAGATAATAACCTTAAATACTTCATTTTCAATCAACTATTTGTTTCTCGTTAAAATACTGAGTAAGATATTGAAAAGGGGAGAAGTTCGGTTTTTATTGCATATATCGACGTTTCAGCCGGAATAGAGCGATTTTCGTGTACATCTTCCATCGGTAATATAAACGGAAAATCAGGAACATTTTAGTTAATACCAATGAAAACACATTGATTTTTATCATTTGTATTGGTAACAACACTGTCATATGTCTTTTCTTGGATCTAAATAATGCGAAACCTCGCTCTATGATTTGAAGTTAAAATCCTCATATATGGTTAAATATTGACTTTTTTCACGTTTTTCATGTAGTTTGATATAACGTAAATATATTCATTTTTACCAATATTTCGATACTATTTCATGTAGTATCACGATATGTGATTTGGCCTTCAAATCTCAGAATTTCGCATAATATTGCATTTTAAGCAAGTTTTCTTGCCTTTTGTTTCGTACGAAAAATCATCGAATTTAGCAATATTTTGACGTTTATCATCCTCTTTTCCTTTCTGTGACCTAAACAAAATATCATCAAATTAGGCAATATTTTGCCGTTTTCCACGTTTTTGTGAATTTTCAGTCTATGGGTATTAATTCATATATATACGATAAAAATTATGCAAACACATAATTGATTAGATAATAACCTTAAATACTTCATTTTCAATCATCTATTTGTTTCTCGTAAAATAGTGAGTAAGATATTGAAAAGGGGAGAAGTTCGGTTTTTATTGCATATATCGACGTTTCAGCCGGATTAGAGCGGTTTTACGTGTACATCTTCCCTCGGTAATATAAACGGAAAATCAAGAACATTTTAGTTAATTCTAATGAAAACACATTCATTTTTATCATTTGTATTGGAAACAACATTGTCATATGTCTTTTCTTGGATCTAAATAATACGAAACCTCTCTCTATGATTTGAAGTTAAAATCCTCAAATATGGTTAAATAGTGACTTTTTTCACGTTTTTCATGTAGTTTGATACTACGTAAATATATTGAGTTATACCAATATTTCGATTCTATTTCATGTAGTATCACGATATGTGATTTGGCCTTCAAATCTCAGAATTTCGCATAATATTGCATTTTAAGCAAGTTTTCTTGCATTTTGTTTCGTACGAAAAATCATCGAATTTAGCAATATTTTGACGTTTATCATCCTCTTTTCCTTTCTGTGACCTAAACAAAATATCATCAAATTAGGCAATATTTTGCCGTTTTCCACGTTTTTGTGAATTTTCAGTCTATGGGTATTAATTCATATATATACGATAAAAATTATGCAAACACATAATTGATTAGATAATAACCTTAAATACTTCATTTTCAATCAACTATTTGTTTCTCGTTAAAATACTGAGTAAGATATTGAAAAGGGGAGAAGTTCGGTTTTTATTGCATATATCGACGTTTCAGCCGGAATAGAGCGATTTTCGTGTACATCTTCCATCGGTAATATAAACGGAAATTCAGGAACATTTTAGTTAATACCAATGAAAACACATTGATTTTTATCATTTGTATTGGTAACAACACTGTCATGTCTTTTCTTGGATCTAAATAATGCGAAACCTCGCTCTATGATTTGAAGTTAAAATCCTCATATATGGTTAAATATTGACTTTTTTCACGTTTTTCATGTAGTTTGATATAACGTAAATATATTCATTTTTACCAATATTTCGATACTATTTCATGTAGTATCACGATATGTGATTTGGCCTTCAAATCTCAGAATTTCGAATAATATTGCATTTTAAGCAAGTTTTCTTGCCTTTTGTTTCGTACGAAAAATCATCGAATTTAGCAATATTTTGACGTTTATCATCCCCTTTTCCTTTATGTGACTTAAACAAAATATCATCGAATTAGGCAATGTTTTGCCGTTTTCCACGTTTTTGTGAATTTTCAGTCTATGGGTATTAATTCATATATATACGATAAAAATGATGCAAACACATAATTGATTAGATAATAACCTTAAATACTTCATTTTCAATCAACTATTTGTTTCTCGTTAAAATACTGAGTAAGATATTGAAAAGGGGAGAAGTTCTGTTTTTATTGCATATATCGACGTTTCAGCCGGAATAGAGCGATTTTCGTGTACATCTTCCATCGGTAATATAAACGGAAAATCAGGAACATTTTAGTTAATACCAATGAAAACACATTGATTTTTATCATTTGTATTGGTAACAACACTGTCATATGTCTTTTCTTGGATCTAAATAATGCGAAACCTCGCTCTATGATTTGAAGTTAAAATCCTCATATATGGTTAAATATTGACTTTTTTCACGTTTTTCATGTAGTTTGATATAACGTAAATATATTCATTTTTACCAATATTTCGATACTATTTCATGTAGTATCACGATATGTGATTTGGCCTTCAAATCTCAGAATTTCGCATAATATTGCATTTTAAGCAAGTTTTCTTGCAATTTGTTTCGTACGAAAAATCATCGAATTTAGCAATATTTTGACGTTTATCATCCTCTTTTCCTTTCTGTGACTTAAACAAAATATCATCAAATTAGGCAATATTTTGCCGTTTTCCACGTTTTTGTGAATTTTCAGTCTATGGGTATTAATTCATATATATACGATAAAAATTATGCAAACACATAATTGATTAGATAATAACCTTAAATACTTCATTTTCAATCAACTATTTGTTTCTCATTAAAATACTGAGTAAGATATTGAAAAGGGGAGAAGTTCGGTTTTTATTGCATATATCGACGTTTCAGCCGTAATAGAGCGATTTTCGTGTACATCTTTCATCGGTAATATAAACGGAAATTCAGGAACATTTTAGTTAATACCAATGAAAACACATTGATTTTTATCATTTGTATTGGTAACAACACTGTCATATGTCTTTTCTTGGATCTAAATAATGCGAAACCTCGCTCTATGATTTGAAGTTAAAATCCTCATATATGGTTAAATATTGACTTTTTTCACGTTTTTCATGTAGTTTGATATAACGTAAATATATTCATTTTTATCAATATTTCGATACTATTTCATGTAGTATCACGATATGTGATTTGGCCTTCAAATCTCAGAATTTCGAATAATATTGCATTTTAAGCAAGTTTTCTTGCCTTTTGTTTCGTACGAAAAATCATCGAATTTAGCAATATTTTGACGTTTATCATCCCCTTTTCCTTTATGTGACTTAAACAAAATATCATCGAATTAGGCAATATTTTGCCGTTTTCCACGTTTTTGTGAATTTTCAGTCTATGGGTATTAATTCATATATATACGATAAAAATGATGCAAACACATAATTGATTAGATAATAACCTTAAATACTTCATTTTCAATCATCTATTTGTTTCTCGTTAAAATACTGAGTAAGATAATGAAAAGGGGAGAAGTTCGGTTTTTATTGCATATATCGACGTTTCAGCCGGATTAGAGCGGTTTTACGTGTACATCTTCCCTCGGTAATATAAACGGAAAATCAAGAACATTTTAGTTAATTCTAATGAAAACACATTGATTTTTATAATTTGTATTGGAAACAACATTGTCATATGTCTGTTCTTGGATCTAAATAATACGAAACCTCGCTCTATGATTTGAAGTTAAAATCCTCAAATATGGTTAAATATTGACTTTTTCAAGTTTTTCATGTAGTTTGATATTACGTAAATATATTCATTTTTACCAATATTTCGATACTATTTCATGTAGTATCACGATATGTGATTTGGCCTTCAAATCTCAGAATTTCGCATAATATTGCATTTTAAGCAAGATTTCTTGCCTTTTGTTTCGTTCGAAAAATCATCGAATTTAGCAATATTTTGACGTTTATCATCCCCTTTTCCTTTATGTGACTTAAACAAAATATCATCGAATTAGGCAATATTTTGCCGTTTTCACCTTTTTTGTGAATTTTCAGTCTATGGGTATTAATTCATATATATACGATAAAAATGATGCAAACACATAATTGATTAGATAATAACCTTAAATACTTCATTTTCAATCAACTATTTGTTTCTCGTTAAAATACTGAGTAAGATATTGAAAAGGGGAGAAGTTCTGTTTTTATTGCATATATCGACGTTTCAGCCGGAATAGAGCGATTTTCGTGTACATCTTCCATCGGAAATATAAACGGAAAATCAGGAACATTTTAGTTAATACCAATGAAAACACATTGATTTTTATCATTTGTATTGGTAACAACACTGTCATATGTCTTTTCTTGGATCTAAATAATGCGAAACCTCGCTCTATGATTTGAAGTTAAAATCCTCATATATGGCTAAATATTGACTTTTTTCACGTTTTTCATGTAGTTTGATATAAAGTAAATATATTCATTTTTACCAATATTTCGATACTATTTCATGTAGTATCACGATATGTGATTTGGCCTTCAAATCTCAGAATTTCGCATAATATTGCATTTTAAGCAAGTTTTCTTGCCTTTTGTTTCGTACGAAAAATCATCGAATTTAGCAATATTTTGACGTTTATCATCCCCTTTTCCTTTATGTGACTTAAACAAAATATCATCGAATTAGGCAATATTTTGCCGTTTTCCACGTTTTTGTGAATTTTCAGTCTATGGGTATTAATTCATATATATACGATAAAAATGATGCAAACACATAATTGATTAGATAATAACTTTAAATACTTCATTTTCAATCATCTATTTGTTTCTCGTTAAAATACTGAGTAAGATAATGAAATGGGGAGAAGTTCGGTTTTTATTGCATATATCGACGTTTCAGCCGGATTAGAGCGGTTTTACGTGTACATCTTCTCTCGGTAATATAAACGGAAAATCAAGAACATTTTAGTTAATTCTAATGAAAACACATTGATTTTTATAATTTGTATTGGAAACAACATTGTCATATGTCTATTCTTGGATCTAAATAATACGAAACCTCGCTCTATGATTTGAAGTTAAAATCCTCAAATATGGTTAAATATTGACTTTTTTCACGTTTTTCATGTAGTTTGATATTACGTAAATATATTCATTTTTACCAATATTTCGATACTATTTCATGTAGTATCACGATATGTGATTTGGCCTTCAAATCTCAGAATTTCGCATAATATTGCATTTTAAGCAAGTTTTCTTGCATTTTGTTTCGTACGAAAAATCATCGAATTTAGCAATATTTTGACGTTTATCATCCTCTTTTCCTTTCTGTGACCTAAACAAAATATCATCAAATTAGGCAATATTTTGCCGTTTTCCACGTTTTTGTGAATTTTCAGTCTATGGGTATTAATTCATATATATACGATAAAAATTATGCAAACACATAATTGATTAGATAATAACCTTAAATACTTCATTTTCAATCAACTATTTGTTTCTCGTTAAAATACTGAGTAAGATATTGAAAAGGGGAGAAGTTCGGTTTTTATTGCATATATCGACGTTTCAGCCGGAATAGAGCGATTTTCGTGTACATCTTCCATCGGTAATATAAACGGAAATTCAGGAACATTTTAGTTAATACCAATGAAAACACATTGATTTTTATCATTTGTATTGGTAACAACACTGTCATGTCTTTTCTTGGATCTAAATAATGCGAAACCTCTCTCTATGATTTGAAGTTAAAATCCTCATATATGGTTAAATATTGACTTTTTTCACGTTTTTCATGTAGTTTGATATAACGTAAATATATTCATTTTTACCAATATTTCGATACTATTTCATGTAGTATCACGATATGTGATTTGGCCTTCAAATCTCAGAATTTCGAATAATATTGCATTTTAAGCAAGTTTTCTTGCCTTTTGTTTCGTACGAAAAATCATCGAATTTAGCAATATTTTGACGTTTATCATCCCCTTTTCCTTTATGTGACTTAAACAAAATATCATCGAATTAGGCAATATTTTGCCGTTTTCCACGTTTTTGTGAATTTTCAGTCTATGGGTATTAATTCATATATATACGATAAAAATGATGCAAACACATAATTGATTAGATAATAACCTTAAATACTTCATTTTCAATCATCTATTTGTTTCTCGTTAAAATACTGAATAAGATAATGAAAAGGGGAGAAGTTCGGTTTTTATTGCATATATCGACGTTTCAGCCGGATTAGAGCGGTTTTACGTGTACATCTTCCCTCGGTAATATAAACGGAAAATCAAGAACATTTTAGTTAATTCTAATGAAAACACATTGATTTTTATAATTTGTATTGGAAACAACATTGTCATATGTCTGTTCTTGGATCTAAATAATACGAAACCTCGCTCTATGATTTGAAGTTAAAATCCTCAAATATGGTTAAATATTGACTTTTTTCAAGTTTTTCATGTAGTTTGATATTACGTAAATATATTCATTTTTACCAATATTTCGATACTATTTCATGTAGTATCACGATATGTGATTTGGCCTTCAAATCTCAGAATTTCGCATAATATTGCATTTTAAGCAAGATTTCTTGCCTTTTGTTTCGTACGAAAAATCATCGAATTTAGCAATATTTTGACGTTTATCATCCCCTTTTCCTTTATGTGACTTAAACAAAATATCATCGAATTAGGCAATATTTTGCCGTTTTCCACGTTTTTGTGAATTTTCAGTCTATGGGTATTAATTCATATATATACGATAAAAATGATGCAAACACATAATTGATTAGATAATAACCTTAAATACTTCATTTTCAATCAACTATTTGTTTCTCGTTAAAATACTGAGTAAGATATTGAAAAGGGGAGAAGTTCTGTTTTTATTGCATATATCGACGTTTCAGCCGGAATAGAGCGATTTTCGTGTACATCTTCCATCGGTAATATAAACGGAAAATCAGGAACATTTTAGTTAATACCAATGAAAACACATTGATTTTTATCATTTGTATTGGTAACAACACTGTCATATGTCTTTTCTTGGATCTAAATAATGCGAAACCTCGCTCTATGATTTGAAGTTAAAATCCTCATATATGGTTAAATATTGACTTTTTTCACGTTTTTCGTGTAGTTTGATATAACGTAAATATATTCATTTTTACCAATATTTCGATACTATTTCATGTAGTATCACGATATGTGATTTGGCCTTCAAATCTCAGAATTTCGCATAATATTGCATTTTAAGCAAGTTTTCTTGCAATTTGTTTCGTACGAAAAATCATCGAATTTAGCAATATTTTGACGTTTATCATCCTCTTTTCCTTTCTGTGACTTAAACAAAATATCATCAAATTAGGCAATATTTTGCCGTTTTCCACGTTTTTGTGAATTTTCAGTCTATGGGTATTAATTCATATATATACGATAAAAATTATGCAAACACATAATTGATTAGATAATAACCTTAAATACTTCATTTTCAATCATCTATTTGTTTCTCGTTAAAATACTGAGTAAGATAATGAAAAGGGGAGAAGTTCGGTTTTTATTGCATATATCGACGTTTCAGCCGGATTAGAGCGGTTTTACGTGTACATCTTCCCTCGGTAATATAAACGGAAAATCAAGAACATTTTAGTTAATTCTAATGAAAACACATTGATTTTTATAATTTGTATTGGAAACAACATTGTCATATGTCTGTTCTTGGATCTAAATAATACGAAACCTCGCTCTATGATTTGAAGTTAAAATCCTCAAATATGGTTAAATATTGACTTTTTCAAGTTTTTCATGTAGTTTGATATTACGTAAATATATTCATTTTTACCAATATTTCGATACTATTTCATGTAGTATCACGATATGTGATTTGGCCTTCAAATCTCAGAATTTCGCATAATATTGCATTTTAAGCAAGATTTCTTGCCTTTTGTTTCGTTCGAAAAATCATCGAATTTAGCAATATTTTGACGTTTATCATCCCCTTTTCCTTTATGTGACTTAAACAAAATATCATCGAATTAGGCAATATTTTGCCGTTTTCACCTTTTTTGTGAATTTTCAGTCTATGGGTATTAATTCATATATATACGATAAAAATGATGCAAACACATAATTGATTAGATAATAACCTTAAATACTTCATTTTCAATCAACTATTTGTTTCTCGTTAAAATACTGAGTAAGATATTGAAAAGGGGAGAAGTTCTGTTTTTATTGCATATATCGACGTTTCAGCCGGAATAGAGCGATTTTCGTGTACATCTTCCATCGGAAATATAAACGGAAAATCAGGAACATTTTAGTTAATACCAATGAAAACACATTGATTTTTATCATTTGTATTGGTAACAACACTGTCATATGTCTTTTCTTGGATCTAAATAATGCGAAACCTCGCTCTATGATTTGAAGTTAAAATCCTCATATATGGCTAAATATTGACTTTTTTCACGTTTTTCATGTAGTTTGATATAAAGTAAATATATTCATTTTTACCAATATTTCGATACTATTTCATGTAGTATCACGATATGTGATTTGGCCTTCAAATCTCAGAATTTCGCATAATATTGCATTTTAAGCAAGTTTTCTTGCCTTTTGTTTCGTACGAAAAATCATCGAATTTAGCAATATTTTGACGTTTATCATCCCCTTTTCCTTTATGTGACTTAAACAAAATATCATCGAATTAGGCAATATTTTGCCGTTTTCCACGTTTTTGTGAATTTTCAGTCTATGGGTATTAATTCATATATATACGATAAAAATGATGCAAACACATAATTGATTAGATAATAACCTTAAATACTTCATTTTCAATCATCTATTTGTTTCTCGTTAAAATACTGAATAAGATAATGAAAAGGGGAGAAGTTCGGTTTTTATTGCATATATCGACGTTTCAGCCGGATTAGAGCGGTTTTACGTGTACATCTTCCCTCGGTAATATAAACGGAAAATCAAGAACATTTTAGTTAATTCTAATGAAAACACATTGATTTTTATAATTTGTATTGGAAACAACATTGTCATATGTCTGTTCTTGGATCTAAATAATACGAAACCTCGCTCTATGATTTGAAGTTAAAATCCTCAAATATGGTTAAATATTGACTTTTTCAAGTTTTTCATGTAGTTTGATATTACGTAAATATATTCATTTTTACCAATATTTCGATACTATTTCATGTAGTATCACGATATGTGATTTGGCCTTCAAATCTCAGAATTTCGCATAATATTGCATTTTAAGCAAGATTTCTTGCCTTTTGTTTCGTTCGAAAAATCATCGAATTTAGCAATATTTTGACGTTTATCATCCCCTTTTCCTTTATGTGACTTAAACAAAATATCATCGAATTAGGCAATATTTTGCCGTTTTCACCTTTTTTGTGAATTTTCAGTCTATGGGTATTAATTCATATATATACGATAAAAATGATGCAAACACATAATTGATTAGATAATAACCTTAAATACTTCATTTTCAATCAACTATTTGTTTCTCGTTAAAATACTGAGTAAGATATTGAAAAGGGGAGAAGTTCTGTTTTTATTGCATATATCGACGTTTCAGCCGGAATAGAGCGATTTTCGTGTACATCTTCCATCGGAAATATAAACTGAAAATCAGGAACATTTTAGTTAATACCAATGAAAACACATTGATTTTTATCATTTGTATTGGTAACAACACTGTCATATGTCTTTTCTTGGATCTAAATAATGCGAAACCTCGCTCTATGATTTGAAGTTAAAATCCTCATATATGGCTAAATATTGACTTTTTTCACGTTTTTCATGTAGTTTGATATAAAGTAAATATATTCATTTTTACCAATATTTCGATACTATTTCATGTAGTATCACGATATGTGATTTGGCCTTCAAATCTCAGAATTTCGCATAATATTGCATTTTAAGCAAGTTTTCTTGCCTTTTGTTTCGTACGAAAAATCATCGAATTTAGCAATATTTTGACGTTTATCATCCCCTTTTCCTTTATGTGACTTAAACAAAATATCATCGAATTAGGCAATATTTTGCCGTTTTCCACGTTTTTGTGAATTTTCAGTCTATGGGTATTAATTCATATATATACGATAAAAATGATGCAAACACATAATTGATTAGATA
Source organism: Procambarus clarkii (assembly GCF_040958095.1). Classification (NCBI taxonomy): domain Eukaryota; kingdom Metazoa; phylum Arthropoda; class Malacostraca; order Decapoda; family Cambaridae; genus Procambarus; species Procambarus clarkii. The sequence goes on along the minus strand of NC_091227.1, from coordinate 754,966 downwards.
ATAACTTTAAATACTTCATTTTCAATCATCTATTTGTTTCTCGTTAAAATACTAAGATAATGAAATGGGGAGAAGTTCGGTTTTTATTGCATATATCGACGTTTCAGCCGGATTAGAGCGGTTTTACGTGTACATCTTCTCTCGGTAATATAAACGGAAAATCAAGAACATTTTAGTTAATTCTAATGAAAACACATTGATTTTTATAATTTGTATTGGAAACAACATTGTCATATGTCTATTCTTGGATCTAAATAATACGAAACCTCGCTCTATGATTTGAAGTTAAAATCCTCAAATATGGTTAAATATTGACTTTTTTCACGTTTTTCATGTAGTTTGATATTACGTAAATATATTCATTTTTACCAATATTTCGATACTATTTCATGTAGTATCACGATATGTGATTTGGCCTTCAAATCTCAGAATTTCGCATAATATTGCATTTTAAGCAAGTTTTCTTGCCTTTTGTTTCGTACGAAAAATCATCGAATTAAGCAATATTTTGACGTTTATAATCCCCTTATCCTTTATGTGACTTAAACAAAATATCATCGAATTAGGCAATATTTTGCCGTTTTCCACGTTTTTGTGAATTTTCAGTCTATGGGTATTAATTCGTATATATACGATAAAAATTATGCAAACACATAATTGATTAGATAATAACCTTAAATACTTCATTTTCAATCATCTATTTGTTTCTCGTTAAAATACTGAGTAAGATAATGAAAAGGGGAGAAGTTCGGTTTTTATTGCATATATCGACGTTTCAGCCGGATTAGAGCGGTTTTACGTGTACATCTTCCCTCGGTAATATAAACGGAAAATCAAGAACATTTTAGTTAATTCTAATGAAAACACATTGATTTTTATAATTTGCATTGGAAACAACATTGTCATATGTCTGTTCTTGGATCTAAATAATACGAAACCTTGCTCTATGATTTGAAGTTAAAATCCTCATATATGGTTAAATATTGACTTTTTTCACGTTTTTCATGTAGTTTGATATAACGTAAATATATTCATTTTTACCAATATTTCGATACTATTTCATGTAGTATCACGATATGTGATTTGGCCTTCAAATCTCAGAATTTCGCATAATATTGCATTTTAAGCAAGTTTTCTTGACTTTTGTTTCGTACGAAAAATCATCGAATTTAGCAATATTTTGACGTTTATCATCCCATTTTCCTTTATGTGACTTAAACAAAATATCATCGAATTAGGCAATATTTTGCCGTTTTCTACGCTTTTGTGAATTTTCAGTCTATGGGTATTAATTCATTATATATACGATAAAAATTATGCAAACACATAATTGATTAGATAATAACCTTAAATACTTCATTTTCAATCATCTATTTGTTTCTCGTTAAAATACTGAGTAAGATAATGAAAAGGGGAGAAGTTCTGTTTTTATTGCATATATCGACGTTTCAGCCGGAATAGAGCGATTTTCGTGTACATCTTCCATCGGTAATATAAACGGAAAATCAGGAACATTTTAGTTAATACTAATGAAAAAACATTGATTTTTATCTTTTGTATTGGAAACAACATTGTCATATGTCTTTTCTTGGATCTAAATAATACGAAACCTCGCTCTATGATTTGAAGTTAAAATCTTCAAATATGGTTAAATAGTGACTTTTTTCACGTTTTTCATGTAGTTTGATACTACGTAAATATATTCATTTTTACCAATATTTAGATTCTATTTCATGTAGTATCACGATATGTGATTTGGCCTTCAAATCTCAGAATTTCGCATAATATTGCATTTTAAGAAAGTTTTCTTGCCTTTTGTTTCGTACGAAAAATCATCGAATTTAGCAATATTTTGACGTTTATCATCCCCTTTTCCTTTATTTGATTTAAACAAAATATCATCGAAATAGGCAATATTTTGCGGTTTTTCCACGTTTTTGTGAATTTTCACTCTATGGGTATTATTTCATATATATACGATAAAAATTATGCAAACACATAATTGATTAGATAATAACCTTAAATACTTCATTTTCAATCATCTATTTGTTTCTCGTAAAATAGTGAGTAAGATATTGAAAAGGGGAGAAGTTCGGTTTTTATTGCATATATCGACGTTTCAGCCGGATTAGAGCGGTTTTACGTGTACATCTTCCCTCGGTAATATAAACGGAAAATCAGGAACATTTTAGTTAATTCTAATGAAAACACATTCATTTTTATCATTTGTATTGGAAACAACATTGTCATATGTCTTTTCTTGGATCTAAATAATACGAAACCTCTCTCTATGATTTGAAGTTAAAATCCTCAAATATGGTTAAATAGTGACTTTTTTCACGTTTCTCATGTAGTTTGATACTACGTAAATATATTGAGTTATACCAATATTTCGATTCTATTTCATGTAGTATCACGATATGTGATTTGGCCTTCAAATCTCAGAATTTCGCATAATATTGCATTTTAAGCAAGTTTTCTTGCATTTTGTTTCGTACGAAAAATCATCGAATTTAGCAATATTTTGACGTTTATCATCCTCTTTTCCTTTCTGTGACCTAAACAAAATATCATCAAATTAGGCAATATTTTGCCGTTTTCCACGTTTTTGTGAATTTTCAGTCTATGGGTATTAATTCATATATATACGATAAAAATTATGCAAACACATAATTGATTAGATAATAACCTTAAATACTTCATTTTCAATCAACTATTTGTTTCTCTTTAAAATACTGAGTAAGATATTGAAAAGGGGAGAAGTTCGGTTTTTATTGCATATATCGACGTTTCAGCCGGAATAGAGCGATTTTCGTGTACATCTTCCATCGGTAATATAAACGGAAATTCAGGAACATTTTAGTTAATACCAATGAAAACACATTGATTTTTATCATTTGTATTGGTAACAACACTGTCATGTCTTTTCTTGGATCTAAATAATGCGAAACCTCGCTCTATGATTTGAAGTTAAAATCCTCATATATGGTTAAATATTGAGTTTTTTCACGTTTTTCATGTAGTTTGATATAACGTAAATATATTCATTTTTACCAATATTTCGATACTATTTCATGTAGTATCACGATATGTGATTTGGCCTTCAAATCTCAGAATTTCGAATAATATTGCATTTTAAGCAAGTTTTCTTGCCTTTTGTTTCGTACGAAAAATCATCGAATTTAGCAATATTTTGACGTTTATCATCCCCTTTTCCTTTATGTGACTTAAACAAAATATCATCGAATTAGGCAATATTTTGCCGTTTTCCACGTTTTTGTGAATTTTCAGTCTATGGGTATTAATTCATATATATACGATAAAAATGATGCAAACACATAATTGATTAGATAATAACCTTAAATACTTCATTTTCAATCATCTATTTGTTTCTCGTTAAAATACTGAATAAGATAATGAAAAGGGGAGAAGTTCGGTTTTTATTGCATATATCGACGTTTCAGCCGGATTAGAGCGGTTTTACGTGTACATCTTCCCTCGGTAATATAAACGGAAAATCAAGAACATTTTAGTTAATTCTAATGAAAACACATTGATTTTTATAATTTGTATTGGAAACAACATTGTCATATGTCTGTTCTTGGATCTAAATAATACGAAACCTCGCTCTATGATTTGAAGTTAAAATCCTCAAATATGGTTAAATAGTGACTTTTTTCACGTTTTTCATGTAGTTTGATACTACATAAATATATTGAGTTATACCAATATTTCGATTCTATTTCATGTAGTATCACGATATGTGATTTGGCCTTCAAATCTCAGAATTTCGCATAATATTGCATTTTAAGCAAGTTTTCTTGCATTTTGTTTCGTACGAAAAATCATCGAATTTAGCAATATTTTGACGTTTATCATCCTCTTTTCCTTTCTGTGACCTAAACAAAATATCATCAAATTAGGCAATATTTTGCCGTTTTCCACGTTTTTGTGAATTTTCAGTCTATGGGTATTAATTCATATATATACGATAAAAATTATGCAAACACATAATTGATTAGATAATAACCTTAAATACTTCATTTTCAATCATCTATTTGTTTCTCGTTAAAATACTGAATAAGATAATGAAAAGGGGAGAAGTTCGGTTTTTATTGCATATATCGACGTTTCAGCCGGATTAGAGCGGTTTTACGTGTACATCTTCCCTCGGTAATATAAACGGAAAATCAGGAACATTTTAGTTAATTCTAATGAAAACACATTCATTTTTATCATTTGTATTGGAAACAACATTGTCATATGTCTTTTCTTGGATCTAAATAATACGAAACCTCTCTCTATGATTTGAAGTTAAAATCCTCAAATATGGTTAAATAGTGACTTTTTTCACGTTTCTCATGTAGTTTGATACTACGTAAATATATTGAGTTATACCAATATTTCGATTCTATTTCATGTAGTATCACGATATGTGATTTGGCCTTCAAATCTCAGAATTTCGCATAATATTGCATTTTAAGCAAGTTTTCTTGCATTTTGTTTCGTACGAAAAATCATCGAATTTAGCAATATTTTGACGTTTATCATCCTCTTTTCCTTTCTGTGACCTAAACAAAATATCATCAAATTAGGCAATATTTTGCCGTTTTCCACGTTTTTGTGAATTTTCAGTCTATGGGTATTAATTCATATATATACGATAAAAATTATGCAAACACATAATTGATTAGATAATAACCTTAAATACTTCATTTTCAATCAACTATTTGTTTCTCTTTAAAATACTGAGTAAGATATTGAAAAGGGGAGAAGTTCGGTTTTTATTGCATATATCGACGTTTCAGCCGGAATAGAGCGATTTTCGTGTACATCTTCCATCGGTAATATAAACGGAAATTCAGGAACATTTTAGTTAATACCAATGAAAACACATTGATTTTTATCATTTGTATTGGTAACAACACTGTCATGTCTTTTCTTGGATCTAAATAATGCGAAACCTCGCTCTATGATTTGAAGTTAAAATCCTCATATATGGTTAAATATTGAGTTTTTTCACGTTTTTCATGTAGTTTGATATAACGTAAATATATTCATTTTTACCAATATTTCGATACTATTTCATGTAGTACCACGATATGTGATTTGGCCTTCAAATCTCAGAATTTCGAATAATATTGCATTTTAAGCAAGTTTTCTTGCCTTTTGTTTCGTACGAAAAATCATCGAATTTAGCAATATTTTGACGTTTATCATCCCCTTTTCCTTTATGTGACTTAAACAAAATATCATCGAATTAGGCAATATTTTGCCGTTTTCCACGTTTTTGTGAATTTTCAGTCTATGGGTATTAATTCATATATATACGATAAAAATGATGCAAACACATAATTGATTAGATAATAACCTTAAATACTTCATTTTCAATCATCTATTTGTTTCTCGTTAAAATACTGAATAAGATAATGAAAAGGGGAGAAGTTCGGTTTTTATTGCATATATCGACGTTTCAGCCGGATTAGAGCGGTTTTACGTGTACATCTTCCCTCGGTAATATAAACGGAAAATCAAGAACATTTTAGTTAATTCTAATGAAAACACATTGATTTTTATAATTTGTATTGGAAACAACATTGTCATATGTCTGTTCTTGGATCTAAATAATACGAAACCTCGCTCTATGATTTGAAGTTAAAATCCTCAAATATGGTTAAATAGTGACTTTTTTCACGTTTTTCATGTAGTTTGATACTACATAAATATATTGAGTTATACCAATATTTCGATTCTATTTCATGTAGTATCACGATATGTGATTTGGCCTTCAAATCTCAGAATTTCGCATAATATTGCATTTTAAGCAAGTTTTCTTGCATTTTGTTTCGTACGAAAAATCATCGAATTTAGCAATATTTTGACGTTTATCATCCTCTTTTCCTTTCTGTGACCTAAACAAAATATCATCAAATTAGGCAATATTTTGCCGTTTTCCACGTTTTTGTGAATTTTCAGTCTATGGGTATTAATTCATATATATACGATAAAAATTATGCAAACACATAATTGATTAGATAATAACCTTAAATACTTCATTTTCAATCATCTATTTGTTTCTCGTTAAAATACTGAATAAGATAATGAAAAGGGGAGAAGTTCGGTTTTTATTGCATATATCGACGTTTCAGCCGGATTAGAGCGGTTTTACGTGTACATCTTCCCTCGGTAATATAAACGGAAAATCAAGAACATTTTAGTTAATTCTAATGAAAACACATTGATTTTTATAATTTGTATTGGAAACAACATTGTCATATGTCTGTTCTTGGATCTAAATAATACGAAACCTCGCTCTATGATTTGAAGTTAAAATCCTCAAATATGGTTAAATATTGACTTTTTTCAAGTTTTTCATGTAGTTTGATATTACGTAAATATATTCATTTTTACCAATATTTCGATACTATTTCATGTAGTATCACGATATGTGATTTGGCCTTCAAATCTCAGAATTTCGCATAATATTGCATTTTAAGCAAGATTTCTTGCCTTTTGTTTCGTACGAAAAATCATCGAATTTAGCAATATTTTGACGTTTATCATCCCCTTTTCCTTTATGTGACTTAAACAAAATATCATCGAATTAGGCAATATTTTGCCGTTTTCCACGTTTTTGTGAATTTTCAGTCTATGGGTATTAATTCATATATATACGATAAAAATGATGCAAACACATAATTGATTAGATAATAACCTTAAATACTTCATTTTCAATCAACTATTTGTTTCTCGTTAAAATACTGAGTAAGATATTGAAAAGGGGAGAAGTTCTGTTTTTATTGCATATATCGACGTTTCAGCCGGAATAGAGCGATTTTCGTGTACATCTTCCATCGGTAATATAAACGGAAAATCAGGAACATTTTAGTTAATACCAATGAAAACACATTGATTTTTATCATTTATATTGGTAACAACACTGTCATATGTCTTTTCTTGGATCTAAATAATGCGAAACCTCGCTCTATGATTTGAAGTTAAAATCCTCATATATGGTTAAATATTGACTTTTTTCACGTTTTTCATGTAGTTTGATATAACGTAAATATATTCATTTTTACCAATATTTCGATACTATTTCATGTAGTATCACGATATGTGATTTGGCCTTCAAATCTCAGAATTTCGCATAATATTGCATTTTAAGCAAGTTTTCTTGCATTTTGTTTCGTACGAAAAATCATCGAATTTAGCAATATTTTGACGTTTATCATCCTCTTTTCCTTTCTGTGACTTAAACAAAATATCATCAAATTAGGCAATATTTTGCCGTTTTCCACGTTTTTGTGAATTTTCAGTCTATGGGTATTAATTCATATATATACGATAAAAATTATGCAAACACATAATTGATTAGATAATAACCTTAAATACTTCATTTTCAATCAACTATTTGTTTCTCGTTAAAATACTGAGTAAGATATTGAAAAGGGGAGAAGTTCGGTTTTTATTGCATATATCGACGTTTCAGCCGTAATAGAGCGATTTTCGTGTACATCTTCCATCGGTAATATAAACGGAAATTCAGGAACATTTTAGTTAATACCAATGAAAACACATTGATTTTTATCATTTGTATTGGTAACAACACTGTCATATGTCTTTTCTTGGATCTAAATAATGCGAAACCTCGCTCTATGATTTGAAGTTAAAATCCTCATATATGGTTAAATATTGACTTTTTTCACGTTTTTCATGTAGTTTGATATAACGTAAATATATTCATTTTTACCAATATTTCGATACTATTTCATGTAGTATCACGATATGTGATTTGGCCTTCAAATCTCAGAATTTCGAATAATATTGCATTTTAAGCAAGTTTTCTTGCCTTTTGTTTCGTACGAAAAATCATCGAATTTAGCAATATTTTGACGTTTATCATCCCCTTTTCCTTTATGTGACTTAAACAAAATATCATCGAATTAGGCAATATTTTGCCGTTTTCCACGTTTTTGTGAATTTTCAGTCTATGGGTATTAATTCATATATATACGATAAAAATGATGCAAACACATAATTGATTAGATAATAACTTTAAATACTTCATTTTCAATCATCTATTTGTTTCTCGTTAAAATACTGAGTAAGATAATGAAAAGGGGAGAAGTTCGGTTTTTATTGCATATATCGACGTTTCAGACGGATTAGAGCGGTTTTACGTGTACATCTTCCCTCGGTAATATAAACGGAAAATCAAGAACATTTTAGTTAATTCTAATGAAAACACATTGATTTTTATAATTTGTATTGGAAACAACATTGTCATATGTCTGTTCTTGGATCTAAATAATACGAAACCTCGCTCTATGATTTGAAGTTAAAATCCTCAAATATGGTTAAATATTGACTTTTTTCAAGTTTTTCATGTAGTTTGATATTACGTAAATATATTCATTTTTACCAATATTTCGATACTATTTCATGTAGTATCACGATATGTGATTTGGCCTTCAAATCTCAGAATTTCGCATAATATTGCATTTTAAGCAAGATTTCTTGCCTTTTGTTTCGTTCGAAAAATCATCGAATTTAGCAATATTTTGACGTTTATCATCCCCTTTTCCTTTATGTGACTTAAACAAAATATCATCGAATTAGGCAATATTTTGCCGTTTTCCACGTTTTTGTGAATTTTCAGTCTATGGGTATTAATTCATATATATACGATAAAAATGATGCAAACACATAATTGATTAGATAATAACCTTAAATACTTCATTTTCAATCAACTATTTGTTTCTCGTTAAAATACTGAGTAAGATATTGAAAAGGGGAGAAGTTCTGTTTTTATTGCATATATCGACGTTTCAGCCGGAATAGAGCGATTTTCGTGTACATCATCCATCGGTAATATAAACGGAAAATCAGGAACATTTTAGTTAATACCAATGAAAACACATTGATTTTTATCATTTGTATTGGTAACAACACTGTCATATGTCTTTTCTTGGATCTAAATAATGCGAAACCTCGCTCTATGATTTGAAGTTAAAATCCTCATATATGGCTAAATATTGACTTTTTTCACGTTTTTCATGTAGTTTGATATAAAGTAAATATATTCATTTTTACCAATATTTCGATACTATTTCATGTAGTATCACGATATGTGATTTGGCCTTCAAATCTCAGAATTTCGCATAATATTGCATTTTAAGCAAGTTTTCTTGCCTTTTGTTTCGTACGAAAAATCATCGAATTTAGCAATATTTTGACGTTTATCATCCCCTTTTCCTTTATGTGACTTAAACAAAATATCATCGAATTAGGCAATATTTTGCCGTTTTCCACGTTTTTGTGAATTTTCAGTCTATGGGTATTAATTCATATATATACGATAAAAATGATGCAAACACATAATTGATTAGATAATAACTTTAAATACTTCATTTTCAATCATCTATTTGTTTCTCGTTAAAATACTGAGTAAGATAATGAAATGGGGAGAAGTTCGGTTTTTATTGCATATATCGACGTTTCAGCCGGATTAGAGCGGTTTTACGTGTACATCTTCTCTCGGTAATATAAACGGAAAATCAAGAACATTTTAGTTAATTCTAATGAAAACACATTGATTTTTATAATTTGTATTGGAAACAACATTGTCATATGTCTATTCTTGGATCTAAATAATACGAAACCTCGCTCTATGATTTGAAGTTAAAATCCTCAAATATGGTTAAATATTGACTTTTTTCACGTTTTTCATGTAGTTTGATATTACGTAAATATATTCATTTTTACCAATATTTCGATACTATTTCATGTAGTATCACGATATGTGATTTGGCCTTCAAATCTCAGAATTTCGCATAATATTGCATTTTAAGCAAGTTTTCTTGCCTTTTGTTTCGTACGAAAAATCATCGAATTAAGCAATATTTTGACGTTTATCATCCTCTTTTCCTTTAAGTGACTTAAACAAAATATCATCGAATTAGGCAATATTTTGCCGTTTTCTACGCTTTTGTGAATTTTCAGTCTATGGGTATTAATTCATTATAAATACGATAAAAATTATGCAAACACATAATTGATTAGATAATAACCTTAAATACTTCATTTTCAATCATCTATTTGTTTCTCGTTAAAATACTGAGTAAGATAATGAAAAGGGGAGAAGTTCTGTTTTTATTGCATATATCGACGTTTCAGCCGGAATAGAGCGATTTTCGTGTACATCTTCCATCGGTAATATAAACGGAAAATCAGGAACATTTTAGTTAATACTAATGAAAAAACATTGATTTTTATCTTTTGTATTGGAAACAACATTGTCATATGTCTTTTCTTGGATCTAAATAATACGAAACCTCGCTCTATGATTTGAAGTTAAAATCCTCAAATATGGTTAAATAGTGACTTTTTTCACGTTTTTCATGTAGTTTGATACTACGTAAATATATTCATTTTTACCAATATTTAGATTCTATTTCATGTAGTATCACGATATGTGATTTGGCCTTCAAATCTCAGAATTTCGCATAATATTGCATTTTAAGAAAGTTTTCTTGCCTTTTGTTTCGTACGAAAAATCATCGAATTTAGCAATATTTTGACGTTTATCATCCCCTTTTCCTTTATTTGATTTAAACAAAATATCATCGAAATAGGCAATATTTTGCGGTTTTTCCACGTTTTTGTGAATTTTCACTCTATGGGTATTATTTCATATATATACGATAAAAATTATGCAAACACATAATTGATTAGATAATAACCTTAAATACTTCATTTTCAATCATCTATTTGTTTCTCGTAAAATAGTGAGTAAGATATTGAAAAGGGGAGAAGTTCGGTTTTTATTGCATATATCGACGTTTCAGCCGGATTAGAGCGGTTTTACGTGTACATCTTCCCTCGGTAATATAAACGGAAAATCAGGAACATTTTAGTTAATTCTAATGAAAACACATTCATTTTTATCATTTGTATTGGAAACAACATTGTCATATGTCTTTTCTTGGATCTAAATAATACGAAACCTCTCTCTATGATTTGAAGTTAAAATCCTCAAATATGGTTAAATAGTGACTTTTTTCACGTTTCTCATGTAGTTTGATACTACGTAAATATATTGAGTTATACCAATATTTCGATTCTATTTCATGTAGTATCACGATATGTGATTTGGCCTTCAAATCTCAGAATTTCGCATAATATTGCATTTTAAGCAAGTTTTCTTGCATTTTGTTTCGTACGAAAAATCATCGAATTTAGCAATATTTTGACGTTTATCATCCTCTTTTCCTTTATGTGACTTAAACAAAATATCATCAAATTAGGCAATATTTTGCCGTTTTCCACGTTTTTGTGAATTTTCAGTCTATGGGTATTAATTCATATATATACGATAAAAATTATGCAAACACATAATTGATTAGATAATAACCTTAAATACTTCATTTTCAATCAACTATTTGTTTCTCGTTAAAATACTGAGTAAGATATTGAAAAGGGGAGAAGTTCGGTTTTTATTGCATATATAGACGTTTCAGCCGGAATAGAGCGATTTTCGTGTACATCTTCCATCGGTAATATAAACGGAAATTCAGGAACATTTTAGTTAATACCAATGAAAACACATTGATTTTTATCATTTGTATTGGTAACAACACTGTCATATGTCTTTTCTTGGATCTAAATAATGCGAAACCTCGCTCTATGATTTGAAGTTAAAATCCTCATATATGGTTAAATATTGACTTTTTTCACGTTTTTCATTTTTCATATAACGTAAATATATTCATTTTTACCAATATTTCGATACTATTTCATGTAGTATCACGATATGTGATTTGGCCTTCAAATCTCAGAATTTCGAATAATATTGCATTTTAAGCAAGTTTTCTTGCCTTTTGTTTCGTACGAAAAATCATCGAATTTAGCAATATTTTGACGTTTATCATCCCCTTTTCCTTTATGTGACTTAAACAAAATATCATCGAATTAGGCAATATTTTGCCGTTTTCCACGTTTTTGTGAATTTTCAGTCTATGGGTATTAATTCATATATAAACGATAAAAATGATGCAAACACATAATTGATTAGATAATAACCTTAAATACTTCATTTTCAATCATCTATTTGTTTCTCGTTAAAATACTGAGTAAGATAATGAAAAGGGGAGAAGTTCGGTTTTTATTGCATATATCGACGTTTCAGCCGGATTAGAGCGGTTTTACGTGTACATCTTCCCTCGGTAATATAAACGGAAAATCAAGAACATTTTAGTTAATTCTAATGAAAACACATTGATTTTTATAATTTGTATTGGAAACAACATTGTCATATGTCTGTTCTTGGATCTAAATAATACGAAACCTCGCTCTATGATTTGAAGTTAAAATCCTCAAATATGGTTAAATATTGACTTTTTTCAAGTTTTTCATGTAGTTTGATATTACGTAAATATATTCATTTTTACCAATATTTCGATACTATTTCATGTAGTATCACGATATGTGATTTGGCCTTCAAATCTCAGAATTTCGCATAATATTGCATTTTAAGCAAGATTTCTTGCCTTTTGTTTCGTTCGAAAAATCATCGAATTTAGCAATATTTTGACGTTTATCATCCCCTTTTCCTTTATGTGACTTAAACAAAATATCATCGAATTAGGCAATATTTTGCCGTTTTCCACGTTTTTGTGAATTTTCAGTCTATGGGTATTAATTCATATATATACGATAAAAATGATGCAAACACATAATTGATTAGATAATAACCTTAAATACTTCATTTTCAATCAACTATTTGTTTCTCGTTAAAATACTGAGTAAGATATTGAAAAGGGGAGAAGTTCTGTTTTTATTGCATATATCGACGTTTCAGCCGGAATAGAGCGATTTTCGTGTACATCTTCCATCGGTAATATAAACGGAAAATCAGGAACATTTTAGTTAATACCAATGAAAACACATTGATTTTTATCATTTGTATTGGTAACAACACTGTCATATGTCTTTTCTTGGATCTAAATAATGCGAAACCTCGCTCTATGATTTGAAGTTAAAATCCTCATATATGGTTAAATATTGACTTTTTTCACGTTTTTCATGTAGTTTGATATAAAGTAAATATATTCATTTGTACCAATATTTCGATACTATTTCATGTAGTATCACGATATGTGATTTGGCCTTCAAATCTCAGAATTTCGCATAATATTGCATTTTAAGCAAGTTTTCTTGCCTTTTGTTTCGTACGAAAAATCATCGAATTTAGCAATATTTTGACGTTTATCATCCCCTTTTCCTTTATGTGACTTAAACAAAATATCATCGAATTAGGCAATATTTTGCCGTTTTCCACGTTTTTGTGAATTTTCAGTCTATGGGTATTAATTCATATATATACGATAAAAATGATGCAAACACATAATTGATTAGATAATAACTTTAAATACTTCATTTTCAATCATCTATTTGTTTCTCGTTAAAATACTGAGTAAGATAATGAAATGGGGAGAAGTTCGGTTTTTATTGCATATATCGACGTTTCAGCCGGATTAGAGCGGTTTTACGTGTACATCTTCTCTCGGTAATATAAATGGAAAATCAAGAACATTTTAGTTAATTCTAATGAAAACACATTGAATTTTATAATTTGTATTGGAAACAACATTGTCATATGTCTATTCTTGGATCTAAATAATACGAAACCTCGCTCTATGATTTGAAGTTAAAATCCTCAAATATGGTTAAATATTGACTTTTTTCACGTTTTTCATGTAGTTTGATATTACGTAAATATATTCATTTTTACCAATATTTCGATACTATTTCATGTAGTATCACGATATGTGATTTGGCCTTCAAATCTCAGAATTTCGCATAATATTGCATTTTAAGCAAGTTTTCTTGCCTTTTGTTTCGTACGAAAAATCATCGAATTAAGCAATATTTTGACGTTTATAATCCCCTTTTCCTTTATGTGACTTAAACAAAATATCATCGAATTAGGCAATATTTTGCCGTTTTCCACGTTTTTGTGAATTTTCAGTCTATGGGTATTAATTCGTATATATACGATAAAAATGATGCAAACACATAATTGATTAGATAATAACCTTAAATACTTCATTTTCAATCATCTATTTGTTTCTCGTTAAAATACTGAGTAAGATAATGAAAAGGGGAGAAGTTCGGTTTTTATTGCATATATCGACGTTTCAGCCGGATTAGAGCGGTTTTACGTGTACATCTTCCCTCGGTAATATAAACGGAAAATCAAGAACATTTTAGTTAATTCTAATGAAAACACATTGATTTTTATAATTTGCATTGGAAACAACATTGTCATATGTCTGTTCTTGGATCTAAATAATACGAAACCTCGCTCTATGATATGAAGTTAAAATCCTCATATATGGTTAAATATTGACTTTTTTCACGTTTTTCATGTAGTTTGATATAACGTAAATATATTCATTTTTACCAATATTTCGATACTATTTCATGTAGTATCACGATATGTGATTTGGCCTTCAAATCTCAGAATTTCGCATAATATTGCATTTTAAGCAAGTTTTCTTGACTTTTGTTGCGTACGAAAAATCATCGAATTTAGCAATATTTTGACGTTTATCATCCCATTTTCCTTTATGTGACTTAAACAAAATATCATCGAATTAGGCAATATTTTGCCGTTTTCTACGCTTTTGTGAATTTTCAGTCTATGGGTATTAATTCATTATATATACGATAAAAATTATGCAAACACATAATTGATTAGATAATAACCTTAAATACTTCATTTTCAATCATCTATTTGTTTCTCGTTAAAATACTGAGTAAGATAATGAAAAGGGGAGAAGTTCTGTTTTTATTGCATATATCGACGTTTCAGCCGGAATGGAGCGATTTTCGTGTACATCTTCCATCGGTAATATAAACGGAAAATCAGGAACATTTTAGTTAATACTAATGAAAAAACATTGATTTTTATCTTTTGTATTGGAAACAACATTGTCATATGTCTTTTCTTGGATCTAAATAATACGAAACCTCGCTCTATGATTTGAAGTTAAAATCCTCAAATATGGTTAAATAGTGACTTTTTTCACGTTTTTCATGTAGTTTGATACTACGTAAATATATTCATTTTTACCAATATTTAGATTCTATTTCATGTAGTATCACGATATGTGATTTGGCCTTCAAATCTCAGAATTTCGCATAATATTGCATTTTAAGAAAGTTTTCTTGCCTTTTGTTTCGTACGAAAAATCATCGAATTTAGCAATATTTTGACGTTTATCATCCCCTTTTCCTTTATTTGATTTAAACAAAATATCATCGAAATAGGCAATATTTTGCGGTTTTTCCACGTTTTTGTGAATTTTCACTCTATGGGTATTATTTGATATATATACGATAAAAATTATGCAAACACATAATTGATTAGATAATAACCTTAAATACTTCATTTTCAATCATCTATTTGTTTCTCGTAAAATAGTGAGTAAGATATTGAAAAGGGGAGTAGTTCGGTTTTTATTACATATATCGACGTTTCAGCCGGAATAGAGCGATATTCGTGTACATCTTCCATCGATAATATAAACGGAAATTCAGGAACATTTTAGTTAATACCAATGAAAACACATTGATTTTTATCATTTGTATTGGTAACAACACTGTCATATGTCTTTTCTTGGATCTAAATAATGCGAAACCTCGCTCTATGATTTGAAGTTAAAATCCTCATTTATGGTTAAATATTGAATTTTTCACGTTTTTCATGTAGTTTGATATAACGTAAATATATTCATTTTTACCAATATTTCGATACTATTTCATGTAGTATCACGATATGTGATTTGGACTTCAAATCTCAGAATTTCGCATAATATTGCATTTTAAGCAAGTTTTCTTGCCTTTTGTTTCGTACGAAAAATCATCGAATTTAGAAATATTTTGACGTTTATCATCCTCTTTTCCTTTATGTGACTTAAACAAAATATCATCGAATTAGGCAATATTTTGCCGTTTTCCACGTTTTTGTGAATTTTCAGTCTATGGGTATTAATTCATATATATACGATAAAAATTATGCAAACACATAATTGATTAGATAATAACCTTAAATACTTCATTTTCAATCAACTATTTGTTTCTCGTTAAAATACTGAGTAAGATATTGAAAAGGGGAGAAGTTCGGTTTTTATTGCATATATCGACGTTTCAGCCGGAATAGAGCGATTTTCGTGTACATCTTCCATCGGTAATATAAACGGAAATTCAGGAACATTTTAGTTAATACCAATGAAAACACATTGATTTTTATCATTTGTATTGGTAACAACACTATCATATGTCTTTTCTTGGATCTAAATAATACGAAACCTCGCTCTATGATTTGAAGTTAAAATCCTCAAATATGGTTAAATAGTGACTTTTTTCACGTTTTTCATGTAGTTTGATACTACGTAAATATATTCATTTTTACCAATATTTAGATTCTATTTCATGTAGTATCACGATATGTAATTTGGCCTTCAAATCTCAGAATTTCGCATAATATTGCATTTTAAGAAAGTTTTCTTGCCTTTTGTTTCGTACGAAAAATCATCGAATTTAGCAATATTTTGACGTTTATCATCCCCTTTTCCTTTATTTGATTTGAACAAAATATCATCGAAATAGGCAATATTTTGCGGTTTTTCCACGTTTTTGTGAATTTTCACTCTATGGGTTTTATTTCATATATATACGATAAAAATTATGCAAACACATAATTGATTAGATAATAACCTTAAATACTTCATTTTCAATCATCTATTTGTTTCTCGTAAAATAGTGAGTAAGATATTGAAAAGGGGAGAAGTTCGGTTTTTATTGCATATATCGACGTTTCAGCCGGATTAGAGCGGTTTTACGTGTACATCTTCCCTCGGTAATATAAACGGAAAATCAGGAACATTTTAGTTAATTCTAATGAAAACACATTCATTTTTATCATTTGTATTGGAAACAACATTGTCATATGTCTTTTCTTGGATCTAAATAATACGAAACCTCTCTCTATGATTTGAAGTTAAAATCCTCAAATATGGTTAAATAGTGACTTTTTTCACGTTTCTCATGTAGTTTGATACTACGTAAATATATTGAGTTATACCAATATTTCGATTCTATTTCATGTAGTATCACGATATGTGATTTGGCCTTCAAATCTCAGAATTTCGCATAATATTGCATTTTAAGCAAGTTTTCTTGCATTTTGTTTCGTACGAAAAATCATCGAATTTAGCAATATTTTGACGTTTATCATCCTCTTTTCCTTTATGTGACTTAAACAAAATATCATCAAATTAGGCAATATTTTGCCGTTTTCCACGTTTTTGTGAATTTTCAGTCTATGGGTATTAATTCATATATATACGATAAAAATTATGCAAACACATAATTGATTAGATAATAACCTTAAATACTTCATTTTCAATCAACTATTTGTTTCTCGTTAAAATACTGAGTAAGATATTAAAAAGGGGAGAAGTTCGGTTTTTATTGCATATATCGACGTTTCAGCCGGAATAGAGCGATTTTCGTGTACATCTTCCATCGGTAATATAAACGGAAATTCAGGAACATTTTAGTTAATACCAATGAAAACACATTGATTTTTATCATTTGTATTGGTAACAACACTGTCATATGTCTTTTCTTGGATCTAAATAATGCGAAACCTCGCTCTATGATTTGAAGTTAAAATCCTCATATATGGTTAAATATTGACTTTTTTCACGTTTTTCATGTAGTTTGATATAACGTAAATATATTCATTTTTACCAATATTTCGATACTATTTCATGTAGTATCACGATATGTGATTTGGCCTTCAAATCTCAGAATTTCGAATAATATTGCATTTTAAGCAAGTTTTCTTGCCTTTTGTTTCGTACGAAAAATCATCGAATTTAGCAATATTTTGACGTTTATCATCCCCTTTTCCTTTATGTGACTTAAACAAAATATCATCGAATTAGGCAATATTTTGCCGTTTTCCACGTTTTTGTGAATTTTCAGTCTATGGGTATTAATTCATATATATACGATAAAAATGATGCAAACACATAATTGATTAGATAATAACCTTAAATACTTCATTTTCAATCATCTATTTGTTTCTCGTTAAAATACTGAGTAAGATAATGAAAAGGGGAGAAGTTCGGTTTTTATTGCATATATCGACGTTTCAGCCTGATTAGAGCGGTTTTACGTGTACATCTTCCCTCGGTAATATAAACGGAAAATCAAGAACATTTTAGTTAATTCTAATGAAAACACATTGATTTTTATAATTTGTATTGGAAACAACATTGTCATATGTCTGTTCTTGGATCTAAATAATACGAAACCTCGCTCTATGATTTGAAGTTAAAATCCTCAAATATGGTTAAATATTGACTTTTTTCAAGTTTTTCATGTAGTTTGATACTACATGAAAAATACTACGTAAATACTACGTAAATATATTCATTTTTACCAATATTTCGATACTATTTCATGTAGTATCACGATATGTGATTTGGCCTTCAAATCTCAGAATTTCGCATAATATTGCATTTTAAGCAAGATTTCTTGCCTTTTGTTTCGTTCGAAAAATCATCGAATTTAGCAATATTTTGACGTTTATCATCCCCTTTTCCTTTATGTGACTTAAACAAAATATCATCGAATTAGGCAATATTTTGCCGTTTTCCACGTTTTTGTGAATTTTCAGTCTATGGGTATTAATTCATATATATACGATAAAAATGATGCAAACACATAATTGATTAGATAATAACCTTAAATACTTCATTTTCAATCAACTATTTGTTTCTCGTTAAAATACTGAGTAAGATATTGAAAAGGGGAGAAGTTCTGTTTTTATTGCATATATCGACGTTTCAGCCGGAATAGAGCGATTTTCGTGTACATCTTCCATCGGTAATATAAACGGAAAATCAGGAACATTTTAGTTAATACCAATGAAAACACATTGATTTTTATCATTTGTATTGGTAACAACACTGTCATATGTCTTTTCTTGGATCTAAATAATGCGAAACCTCGCTCTATGATTTGAAGTTAAAATCCTCATATATGGTTAAATATTGACTTTTTTCACGTTTTTCATGTAGTTTGATATAAAGTAAATATATTCATTTTTACCAATATTTCGATACTATTTCATGTAGTATCACGATATGTGATTTGGCCTTCAAATCTCAGAATTTCGCATAATACTGCATTTTAAGCAAGTTTTCTTGCCTTTTGTTTCGTACGAAAAATCATCGAATTTAGCAATATTTTGACGTTTATCATCCCCTTTTCCTTTATGTGACTTAAACAAAATATCATCGAATTAGGCAATATTTTGCCGTTTTCCACGTTTTTGTGAATTTTCAGTCTATGGGTATTAATTCATATATATACGATAAAAATGATGCAAACACATAATTGATTAGATAATAACTTTAAATACTTCATTTTCAATCATCTATTTGTTTCTCGTTAAAATACTGAGTAAGATAATGAAATGGGGAGAAGTTCGGTTTTTATTGCATATATCGACGTTTCAGCCGGATTAGAGCGGTTTTACGTGTACATCTTCTCTCGGTAATATAAATGGAAAATCAAGAACATTTTAGTTAATTCTAATGAAAACACATTGATTTTTATAATTTGTATTGGAAACAACATTGTCATATGTCTATTCTTGGATCTAAATAATACGAAACCTCGCTCTATGATTTGAAGTTAAAATCCTCAAATATGGTTAAATATTGACTTTTTTCACGTTTTTCATGTAGTTTGATATTACGTAAATATATTCATTTTTACCAATATTTCGATACTATTTCATGTAGTATCACGATATGTGATTTGGCCTTCAAATCTCAGAATTTCGCATAATATTGCATTTTAAGCAAGTTTTCTTGCCTTTTGTTTCGTACGAAAAATCATCGAATTAAGCAATATTTTGACGTTTATAATCCCCTTTTCCTTTATGTGACTTAAACAAAATATCATCGAATTAGGCAATATTTTGCCGTTTTCCACGTTTTTGTGAATTTTCAGTCTATGGGTATTAATTCGTATATATACGATAAAAATGATGCAAACACATAATTGATTAGATAATAACCTTAAATACTTCATTTTCAATCAACTATTTGTTTCTCGTTAAAATACTGAGTAAGATATTGAAAAGGGGAGAAGTTCTGTTTTTATTGCATATATCGACGTTTCAGCCGGAATAGAGCGATTTTCGTGTACATCTTCCATCGGTAATATAAACGGAAAATCAGGAACATTTTAGTTAAAACCAATGAAAACACATTGATTTTTATCATTTGTATTGGTAACAACACTGTCATATGTCTTTTCTTGGATCTAAATAATGCGAAACCTCGCTCTATGATTTGAAGTTAAAATCCTCATATATGGTTAAATATTGACTTTTTTCACGTTTTTCATGTAGTTTGATATAAAGTAAATATATTAATTTTTACCAATATTTCGATACTATTTCATGTAGTATCACGATATGTGATTTGGCCTTCAAATCTCAGAATTTCGCATAATACTGCATTTTAAGCAAGTTTTCTTGCCTTTTGTTTCGTACGAAAAATCATCGAATTTAGCAATATTTTGACGTTTATCATCCCCTTTTCCTTTATGTGACTTAAACAAAATATCATCGAATTAGGCAATATTTTGCCGTTTTCCACGTTTTTGTGAATTTTCAGTCTATGGGTATTAATTCATATATATACGATAAAAATGATGCAAACACATAATTGATTAGATAATAACTTTAAATACTTCATTTTCAATCATCTATTTGTTTCTCGTTAAAATACTGAGTAAGATAATGAAATGGGGAGAAGTTCGGTTTTTATTGCATATATCGACGTTTCAGCCGGATTAGAGCGGTTTTACGTGTACATCTTCTCTCGGTAATATAAATGGAAAATCAAGAACATTTTAGTTAATTCTAATGAAAACACATTGATTTTTATAATTTGTATTGGAAACAACATTGTCATATGTCTATTCTTGGATCTAAATAATACGAAACCTCGCTCTATGATTTGAAGTTAAAATCCTCAAATATGGTTAAATATTGACTTTTTTCACGTTTTTCATGTAGTTTGATATTACGTAAATATATTCATTTTTACCAATATTTCGATACTATTTCATGTAGTATCACGATATGTGATTTGGCCTTCAAATCTCAGAATTTCGCATAATATTGCATTTTAAGCAAGTTTTCTTGCCTTTTGTTTCGTACGAAAAATCATCGAATTAAGCAATATTTTGACGTTTATAATCCCCTTTTCCTTTATGTGACTTAAACAAAATATCATCGAATTAGGCAATATTTTGCCGTTTTCCACGTTTTTGTGAATTTTCAGTCTATGGGTATTAATTCGTATATATACGATAAAAATGATGCAAACACATAATTGATTAGATAATAACCTTAAATACTTCATTTTCAATCATCTATTTGTTTCTCGTTAAAATACTGAGTAAGATAATGAAAAGGGGAGAAGTTCGGTTTTTATTGCATATATCGACGTTTCAGCCGGATTAGAGCGGTTTTACGTGTACATCTTCCCTCGGTATTATAAACGGAAAATCAAGAACATTTTAGTTAATTCTAATGAAAACACATTGATTTTTATAATTTGCATTGGAAACAACATTGTCATATGTCTGTTCTTGGATCTAAATAATACGAAACCTCGCTCTATGATTTGAAGTTAAAATCCTCAAATATGGTTAAATATTGACTTTTTTCACGTTTTTCATGTAGTTTGATATTACGTAAATATATTCATTTTTACCAATATTTCGATACTATTTCATGTAGTATCACGATATGTGATTTGGCCTTCAAATCTCAGAATTTCGCATAATATTGCATTTTAAGCAAGATTTCTTGCCTTTTGTTTCGTACGAAAAATCATCGAATTTAGCAATATTTTGACGTTTATCATCCCCTTTTCCTTTATTTGATTTAAACAAAATATCATCGAAATAGGCAATATTTTGCGGTTTTTCCACGTTTTTGTGAATTTTCACTCTATGGGTATTATTTCATATATATACGATAAAAATTATGCAAATACATAATTGATTAGATAATAACCTTAAATACTTCATTTTCAATCATCTATTTGTTTCTCGTAAAATAGTGAGTAAGATATTGAAAAGGGGAGAAGTTCGGTTTTTATTGCATATATCGACGTTTCAGCCGGATTAGAGCGGTTTTACGTGTACATCTTCCCTCGGTATTATAAACGGAAAATCAAGAACATTTTAGTTAATTCTAATGAAAACACATTGATTTTTATAATTTGCATTGGAAACAACATTGTCATATGTCTGTTCTTGGATCTAAATAATACGAAACCTCGCTCTATGATATGAAGTTAAAATCCTCATATATGGGTAAATATTGACTTTTTTCACGTTTTTCATGTAGTTTGATATAACGTAAATATATTCATTTTTACCAATATTTCGATACTATTTCATGTAGTATCACGATATGTGATTTGGCCTTCAAATCTCAGAATTTCGCATAATATTGCATTTTAAGCAAGTTTTCTTGACTTTTGTTGCGTACGAAAAATCATCGAATTTAGCAATATTTTGACGTTTATCATCCCATTTTCCTTTATGTGACTTAAACAAAATATCATCGAATTAGGCAATATTTTGCCGTTTTCTACGCTTTTGTGAATTTTCAGTCTATGGGTATTAATTCATTATATATACGATAAAAATTATGCAAACACATAATTGATTAGATAATAACCTTAAATACTTCATTTTCAATCATCTATTTGTTTCTCGTTAAAATACTGAGTAAGATAATGAAAAGGGGAGAAGTTCTGTTTTTATTGCATATATCGACGTTTCAGCCGGAATGGAGCGATTTTCGTGTACATCTTCCATCGGTAATATAAACGGAAAATCAGGAACATTTTAGTTAATACTAATGAAAAAACATTGATTTTTATCTTTTGTATTGGAAACAACATTGTCATATGTCTTTTCTTGGATCTAAATAATACGAAACCTCGCTCTATGATTTGAAGTTAAAATCCTCAAATATGGTTAAATATTGACTTTTTTCACGTTTTTCATGTAGTTTGATATAACGTAAGTATATTCATTTTTACCAATATTTCGATACTATTTCATGTAGTATCACGATATGTGATTTGGCCTTCAAATCTCAGAATTTCGAATAATATTGCATTTTAAGCAAGTTTTCTTGCCTTTTGTTTCGTACGAAAATCATCGAATTTAGCAATATTTTGACGTTTATCATCCCCTATTCCTTTATGTGACTTAAACAAAATATCATCGAATTAGGCAATATTTTGCCGTTTTCCACGTTTTTGTGAATTTTCAGTCTATGGGTATTAATTCATATATATACGATAAAAATGATGCAAACACATAATTGATTAGATAATAACCTTAAATACTTCATTTTCAATCATCTATTTGTTTCTCGTTAAAATACTGAGTAAGATAATGAAAAGGGGAGAAGTTCGGTTTTTATTTCATATATCGACGTTTCAGCCGGATTAGAGCGGTTTTACGTGTACATCTTCCCTCGGTAATATAAACGGAAAATCAAGAACATTTTAGTTAATTCTAATGAAAACACATTGATTTTTATAATTTGTATTGGAAACAACATCGTCATATGTCTGTTCTTGGATCTAAATAATACGAAACCTCGCTCTATGATTTGAAGTTAAAATCCTCAAATATGGTTAAATATTGACTTTTTTCAAGTTTTTCATGTAGTTTGATATTACGTAAATATATTCATTTTTACCAATATTTCGATACTATTTCATGTTGTATCACGATATGTGATTTGGCCTTCAAATCTCAGAATTTCGCATAATATTGCATTTTAAGCAAGATTTCTTGCCTTTTGTTTCGTACGAAAAATCATCGAATTTAGCAATATTTTGACGTTTATCATCCCCTTTTCCTTTATGTGACTTAAACAAAATATCATCGAATTAGGCAATATTTTGCTGTTTTCCACGTTTTTGTGAATTTTCAGTCTATGGGTATTAATTCATATATATACGATAAAAATTATGCAAACACATAATTGATTAGATAATAACCTTAAATACTTCATTTTCAATCAACTATTTGTTTCTCGTTAAAATACTGAGTAAGATATTGAAAAGGGGAGTAGTTCGGTTTTTATTACATATATCGACGTTTCAGCCGGAATAGAGCGATTTTCGTGTACATCTTCCATCGGTAATATAAACGGAAATTCAGGAACATTTTAGTTAATACCAATGAAAACACATTGATTTTTATCATTTGTATTGGTAACAACACTGTCATATGTCTTTTCTTGGATCTAAATAATGCGAAACCTCGCTCTATGATTTGAAGTTAAAATCCTCATTTATGGTTAAATATTGAATTTTTCACGTTTTTCATGTAGTTTGATATAACGTAAATATATTCATTTTTACCAATATTTCGATACTATTTCATGTAGTATCACGATATGTGATTTGGACTTCAAATCTCAGAATTTCGCATAATATTGCATTTTAAGCAAGTTTTCTTGCCTTTTGTTTCGTACGAAAAATCATCGAATTTAGCAATATTTTGACGTTTATCATCCTCTTTTCCTTTATGTGACTTAAACAAAATATCATCGAATTAGGCAATATTTTGCCGTTTTCCACGTTTTTGTGAATTTTCAGTCTATGGGTATTAATTCATATATATACGATAAAAATTATGCAAACACATAATTGATTAGATAATAACCTTAAATACTTCATTTTCAATCAACTATTTGTTTCTCGTTAAAATACTGAGTAAGATATTGAAAAGGGGAGAAGTTCGGTTTTTATTGCATATATCGACGTTTCAGCCGGAATAGAGCGATTTTCGTGTACATCTTCCATCGGTAATATAAACGGAAATTCAGGAACATTTTAGTTAATACCAATGAAAACACATTGATTTTTATCATTTGTATTGGTAACAACACTGTCATATGTCTTTTCTTGGATCTAAATAATGCGAAACCTCGCTCTATGATTTGAAGTTAAAATCCTCATATATGGTTAAATATTGACTTTTTTCACGTTTTTCATGTAGTTTGATATAACGTAAATATATTCATTTTTACCAATATTTCGATACTATTTCATGTAGTATCACGATATGTGATTTGGCCTTCAAATCTCAGAATTTCGAATAATATTGCATTTTAAGCAAGTTTTCTTGCCTTTTGTTTCGTACGAAAAATCATCGAATTTAGCAATATTTTGACGTTTATCATCCCCTTTTCCTTTATGTGACTTAAACAAAATATCATCGAATTAGGCAATATTTTGCCGTTTTCCACGTTTTTGTGAATTTTCAGTCTATGGGTATTAATTCATATATATACGATAAAAATGATGCAAACACATAATTGATTAGATAATAACCTTAAATACTTCATTTTCAATCATCTATTTGTTTCTCGTTAAAATACTGAGTAAGATAATGAAAAGGGGAGAAGTTCGGTTTTTATTGTATATATCGACGTTTCAGCCGGATTAGAGCGGTTTTACGTGTACATCTTCCCTCGGTAATATAAACGGAAAATCAAGAACATTTTAGTTAATTCTAATGAAAACACATTGATTTTTATAATTTGCATTGGAAACAACATTGTCATATGTCTGTTCTTGGATCTAAATAATACGAAACCTCGCTCTATGATTTGAAGTTAAAATCCTCAAATATGGTTAAATATTGACTTTTTTCAAGTTTTTCATGTAGTTTGATATTACGTAAATATATTCATTTTTACCAATATTTCGATACTATTTCATGTAGTATCACGATATGTGATTTGGCCTTCAAATCTCAGAATTTCGCATAATATTGCATTTTAAGCAAGATTTCTTGCCTTTTGTTTCGTACGAAAAATCATCGAATTTAGCAATATTTTGACGTTTATCATCCCCTTTTCCTTTATGTGACTTAAACAAAATATCATCGAATTAGGCAATATTTTGCCGTTTTCCACGTTTTTGTGAATTTTCAGTCTATGGGTATTAATTCATATATATACGATAAAAATGATGCAAACACATAATTGACTAGATAATAACCTTAAATACTTCATTTTCAATCAACTATTTGTTTCTCGTTAAAATACTGAGTAAGATATTGAAAAGGGGAGAAGTTCTGTTTTTATTGCATATATCGACGTTTCAGCCGGAATAGAGCGATTTTCGTGTACATCTTCCGGTGTAATATAAACGGAAATTCAGGAACATTTTAGTTAATACCAATGAAAACACATTGATTTGTATCATTTGTATTGGTAACAACACTGTCATATGTCTTTTCTTGGATCTAAATAATGCGAAACCTCGCTCTATGATTTGAAGTTAAAATCCTCATATATGGTTAAATATTGACTTTTTTCACGTTTTTCATGTAGTTTGATATAACGTAAATATATTCATTTTTACCAATATTTCGATACTATTTCATGTAGTATCACGATATGTGATTTGGCCTTCAAATCTCAGAATTTCGAATAATATTGCATTTTAAGCAAGTTTTCTTGCCTTTTGTTTCGTACGAAAAATCATCGAATTTAGCAATATTTTGACGTTTATCATCCCCTTTTCCTTTATGTGACTTAAACAAAATATCATCGAATTAGGCAATATTTTGCCGTTTTCCACGTTTTTGTGAATTTTCAGTCTATGGGTATTAATTCATATATATACGATAAAAATTATGCAAACACATAATTGATTAGATAATAACCTTAAATACTTCATTTTCAATCAACTATTTGTTTCTCGTTAAAATACTGAGTAAGATATTGAAAAGGGGAGTAGTTCGGTTTTTATTACATATATCGACGTTTCAGCCGGAATAGAGCGATTTTCGTGTACATCTTCCATCGGTAATATAAACGGAAATTCAGGAACATTTTAGTTAATACCAATGAAAACACATTGATTTTTATCATTTGTATTGGTAACAACACTGTCATATGTCTTTTCTTGGATCTAAATAATGCGAAACCTCGCTCTATGATTTGAAGTTAAAATCCTCATTTATGGTTAAATATTGAATTTTTCACGTTTTTCATGTAGTTTGATATAACGTAAATATATTCATTTTTACCAATATTTCGATACTATTTCATGTAGTATCACGATATGTGATTTGGCCTTCAAATCTCAGAATTTCGCATAATATTGCATTTTAAGCAAGATTTCTTGCCTTTTGTTTCGTACGAAAAATCATCGAATTTAGCAATATTTTGACGTTTATCATCCTCTTTTCCTTTATGTGACTTAAACAAAATATCATCGAATTAGGCAATATTTTGCCGTTTTCCACGTTTTTGTGAATTTTCAGTCTATGGGTATTAATTCATATATATACGATAAAAATTATGCAAACACATAATTGATTAGATAATAACCTTAAATACTTCATTTTCAATCAACTATTTGTTTCTCGTTAAAATACTGAGTAAGATATTGAAAAGGGGAGAAGTTCGGTTTTTATTGCATATATCGACGTTTCAGCCGGAATAGAGCGATTTTCGTGTACATCTTCCATCGGTAATATAAACGGAAATTCAGGAACATTTTAGTTAATACCAATGAAAACACATTGATTTTTATCATTTGTATTGGTAACAACACTGTCATATGTCTTTTCTTGGATCTAAATAATGCGAAACCTCGCTCTATGATTTGAAGTTAAAATCCTCATATATGGTTAAATATTGACTTTTTTCACGTTTTTCATGTAGTTTGATATAACGTAAGTATATTCATTTTTACCAATATTTCGATACTATTTCATGTAGTATCACGATATGTGATTTGGCCTTCAAATCTCAGAATTTCGAATAATATTGCATTTTAAGCAAGTTTTCTTGCCTTTTGTTTCGTACGAAAAATCATCGAATTTAGCAATATTTTGACGTTTATCATCCCCTTTTCCTTTATGTGACTTAAACAAAATATCATCGAATTAGGCAATATTTTGCCGTTTTCCACGTTTTTGTGAATTTTCAGTCTATGGGTATTAATTCATATATATACGATAAAAATGATGCAAACACATAATTGATTAGATAATAACCTTAAATACTTCATTTTCAATCATCTATTTGTTTCTCGTTAAAATACTGAGTAAGATAATGAAAAGGGGAGAAGTTCGGTTTTTATTTCATATATCGACGTTTCAGCCGGATTAGAGCGGTTTTACGTGTACATCTTCCCTCGGTAATATAAACGGAAAATCAAGAACATTTTAGTTAATTCTAATGAAAACACATTGATTTTTATAATTTGTATTGGAAACAACATCGTCATATGTCTGTTCTTGGATCTAAATAATACGAAACCTCGCTCTATGATTTGAAGTTAAAATCCTCAAATATGGTTAAATATTGACTTTTTTCAAGTTTTTCATGTAGTTTGATATTACGTAAATATATTCATTTTTACCAATATTTCGATACTATTTCATGTAGTATCACGATATGTGATTTAGCCTTCAAATCTCAGAATTTCGCATAATATTGCATTTTAAGCAAGATTTCTTGCCTTTTGTTTCGTACGAAAAATCATCGAATTTAGCAATATTTTGACGTTTATCATCCCCTTTTCCTTTATGTGACTTAAACAAAATATCATCGAATTAGGCAATATTTTGCTGTTTTCCACGTTTTTGTGAATTTTCAGTCTATGGGTATTAATTCATATATATACGATAAAAATTATGCAAACACATAATTGATTAGATAATAACCTTAAATACTTCATTTTCAATCAACTATTTGTTTCTCGTTAAAATACTGAGTAAGATATTGAAAAGGGGAGTAGTTCGGTTTTTATTACATATATCGACGTTTCAGCCGGAATAGAGCGATTTTCGTGTACATCTTCCATCGGTAATATAAACGGAAATTCAGGAACATTTTAGTTATTACCAATGAAAACACATTGATTTTTATCATTTGTATTGGTAACAACACTGTCATATGTCTTTTCTTGGATCTAAATAATGCGAAACCTCGCTCTATGATTTGAAGTTAAAATCCTCATTTATGGTTAAATATTGAATTTTTCACGTTTTTCATGTAGTTTGATATAACGTAAATATATTCATTTTTACCAATATTTCGATACTATTTCATGTAGTATCACGATATGTGATTTGGACTTCAAATCTCAGAATTTCGCATAATATTGCATTTTAAGCAAGTTTTCTTGCCTTTTGTTTCGTACGAAAAATCATCGAATTTAGCAATATTTTGACGTTTATCATCCTCTTTTCCTTTATGTGACTTAAACAAAATATCATCGAATTAGGCAATATTTTGCCGTTTTCCACATTTTTGTGAATTTTCAGTCTATGGGTATTAATTCATATATATACGATAAAAATTATGCAAACACATAATTGATTAGATAATAACCTTAAATACTTCATTTTCAATCAACTATTTGTTTCTCGTTAAAATACTGAGTAAGATATTGAAAAGGGGAGAAGTTCGGTTTTTATTGCATATATCGACGTTTCAGCCGGAATAGAGCGATTTTCGTGTACATCTTCCATCGGTAATATAAACGGAAATTCAGGAACATTTTAGTTAATACCAATGAAAACACATTGATTTTTATCATTTGTATTGGTAACAACACTGTCATATGTCTTTTCTTGGATCTAAATAATGCGAAACCTCGCTCTATGATTTGAAGTTAAAATCCTCATATATGGTTAAATATTGACTTTTTTCACGTTTTTCATGTAGTTTGATATAACGTAAATATATTCATTTTTACCAATATTTCGATACTATTTCATGTAGTATCACGATATGTGATTTGGCCTTCAAATCTCAGAATATCGAATAATATTGCATTTTAAGCAAGTTTTCTTGCCTTTTGTTTCGTACGAAAAATCATCGAATTTAGCAATATTATGACGTTTATCATCCCCTTTTCCTTTATGTGACTTAAACAAAATATCATCGAATTAGGCAATATTTTGCCGTTTTCCACGTTTTTGTGAATTTTCAGTCTATGGGTATTAATTCATATATATATGATAAAAATGATGCAATCACATAATTGATTAGATAATAACCTTAAATACTTCATTTTCAATCATCTATTTGTTTCTCGTTAAAATACTGAGTAAGATAATGAAAAGGGGAGAAGTTCGGTTTTTATTGCATATATCGACGTTTCAGCCGGAATAGAGCGATTTTCGTGTACATCTTCCATCGGTAATATAAACGGAAATTCAGGAACATTTTAGTTAATACCAATGAAAACACATTGATTTTTATCATTTGTATTGGTAACAACACTGTCATATGTCTTTTCTTGGATCTAAATAATGCGAAACCTCGCTCTATGATTTGAAGTTAAAATCCTCATATATGGTTAAATATTGACTTTTTTCACGTTTTTCATGTAGTTTGATATAACGTAAGTATATTCATTTTTACCAATATTTCGATACTATTTCATGTAGTATCACGATATGTGATTTGGCCTTCAAATCTCAGAATTTCGAATAATATTGCATTTTAAGCAAGTTTTCTTGCCTTTTGTTTCGTACGAAAAATCATCGAATTTAGCAATATTTTGACGTTTATCATCCCCTTTTCCTTTATGTGACTTAAACAAAATATCATCGAATTAGGCAATATTTTGCCGTTTTCCACGTTTTAGTGAATTTTCAGTCTATGGGTATTAATTCATATATATACGATAAAAATGATGCAAACACATAATTGATTAGATAATAACCTTAAATACTTCATTTTCAATCATCTATTTGTTTCTCGTTAAAATACTGAGTAAGATAATGAAAAGGGGAGAAGTTCGGTTTTTATTTCATATATCGACGTTTCAGCCGGATTAGAGCGGTTTTACGTGTACATCTTCCCTCGGTAATATAAACGGAAAATCAAGAACATTTTAGTTAATTCTAATGAAAACACATTGATTTTTATAATTTGTATTGGAAACAACATCGTCATATGTCTGTTCTTGGATCTAAATAATACGAAACCTCGCTCTATGATTTGAAGTTAAAATCCTCAAATATGGTTAAATATTGACTTTTTTCAAGTTTTTCATGTAGTTTGATATTACGTAAATATATTCATTTTTACCAATATTTCGATACTATTTCATGTAGTATCACGATATGTGATTTGGCCTTCAAATCTCAGAATTTCGCATAATATTGCATTTTAAGCAAGATTTCTTGCCTTTTGTTTCGTACGAAAAATCATCGAATTTAGCAATATTTTGACGTTTATCATCCCCTTTTCCTTTATGTGACTTAAACAAAA
This sequence comes from Procambarus clarkii, assembly GCF_040958095.1. Classification (NCBI taxonomy): domain Eukaryota; kingdom Metazoa; phylum Arthropoda; class Malacostraca; order Decapoda; family Cambaridae; genus Procambarus; species Procambarus clarkii. The sequence continues at coordinate 723,510 of NC_091227.1, read as the reverse complement.
TATCATCGAATTAGGCAATATTTTGCTGTTTTCCACGTTTTTGTGAATTTTCAGTCTATGGGTATTAATTCATATATATACGATAAAAATTATGCAAACACATAATTGATTAGATAATAACCTTAAATACTTCATTTTCAATCAACTATTTGTTTCTCGTTAAAATACTGAGTAAGATATTGAAAAGGGGAGTAGTTCGGTTTTTATTACAAATATCGACGTTTCAGCCGGAATAGAGCGATTTTCGTGTACATCTTCCATCGGTAATATAAACGGAAATTCAGGAACATTTTAGTTATTACCAATGAAAACACATTGATTTTTATCATTTGTATTGGTAACAACACTGTCATATGTCTTTTCTTGGATCTAAATAATGCGAAACCTCGCTCTATGATTTGAAGTTAAAATCCTCATTTATGGTTAAATATTGAATTTTTCACGTTTTTCATGTAGTTTGATATAACGTAAATATATTCATTTTTTACCAATATTTCAATACTATTTCATGTAGTATCACGATATGTGATTTGGACTTCAAATCTCAGAATTTCGCATAATATTGCATTTTAAGCAAGTTTTCTTGCCTTTTGTTTCGTACGAAAAATCATCGAATTTAGCAATATTTTGACGTTTATCATCCTCTTTTCCTTTATGTGACTTAAACAAAATATCATCGAATTAGGCAATATTTTGCCGTTTTCCACGTTTTTGTGAATTTTCAGTCTATGGGTATTAATTCATATATATACGATAAAAATTATGCAAACACATAATTGATTAGATAATAACCTTAAATACTTCATTTTCAATCAACTATTTGTTTCTCGTTAAAATACTGAGTAAGATATTGAAAAGGGGAGAAGTTCGGTTTTTATTGCATATATCGACGTTTCAGCCGGAATAGAGCGATTTTCGTGTACATCTTCCATCGGTAATATAAACGGAAATTCAGGAACATTTTAGTTAATACCAATGAAAACACATTGATTTTTATCATTTGTATTGGTAACAACACTGTCATATGTCTTTTCTTGGATCTAAATAATGCGAAACCTCGCTCTATGATTTGAAGTTAAAATCCTCATATATGGTTAAATATTGACTTTTTTCACGTTTTTCATGTAGTTTGATATAACGTAAATATATTCATTTTTACCAATATTTCGATACTATTTCATATAGTATCACGATATGTGATTTGGCCTTCAAATCTCAGAATTTCGAATAATATTGCATTTTAAGCAAGTTTTCTTGCCTTTTGTTTCGTACGAAAAATCATCGAATTTAGCAATATTTTGACGTTTATCATCCCCTTTTCCTTTATGTGACTTAAACAAAATATCATCGAATTAGGCAATATTTTGCCGTTTTCCACGTTTTTGTGAATTTTCAGTCTATGGGTATTAATTCATATATATATACGATAAAAATGATGCAAACACATAATTGATTAGATAATAACCTTAAATACTTCATTTTCAATCATCTATTTGTTTCTCGTTAAAATACTGAGTAAGATAATGAAAAGGGGAGAAGTTCGGTTTTTATTTCATATATCGACGTTTCAGCCGGATTAGAGCGGTTTTACGTGTACATCTTCCCTCGGTAATATAAACGGAAAATCAAGAACATTTTAGTTAATTCTAATGAAAACTCATTGATTTTTATAATTTGTATTGGAAACAACATCGTCATATGTCTGTTCTTGGATCTAAATAATACGAAACCTCGCTCTATGATTTGAAGTTAAAATCCTCATTTATGGTTAAATATTGAATTTTTCACGTTTTTCATGTAGTTTGATATAACGTAAATATATTCATTTTTACCAATATTTCAATACTATTTCATGTAGTATCACGATATGTGATTTGGACTTCAAATCTCAGAATTTCGCATAATATTGCATTTTAAGCAAGTTTTCTTGCCTTTTGTTTCGTACGAAAAATCATCGAATTTAGCAATATTTTGACGTTTATCATCCTCTTTTCCTTTATGTGACTTAAACAAAATATCATCGAATTAGGCAATATTTTGCCGTTTTCCACGTTTTTGTGAATTTTCAGTCTATGGGTATTAATTCATATATATACGATAAAAATTATGCAAACACATAATTGATTAGATAATAACCTTAAATACTTCATTTTCAATCAACTATTTGTTTCTCGTTAAAATACTGAGTAAGATATTGAAAAGGGGAGAAGTTCGGTTTTTATTGCATATATCGACGTTTCAGCCGGAATAGAGCGATTTTCGTGTACATCTTCCATCGGTAATATAAACGGAAATTCAGGAACATTTTAGTTAATACCAATGAAAACACATTGATTTTTATCATTTGTATTGGTAACAACACTGTCATATGTCTTTTCTTGGATCTAAATAATGCGAAACATCGCTCTATGATTTGAAGTTAAAATCCTCATATATGGTTAAATATTGACTTTTTTCACGTTTTTCATGTAGTTTGATATAACGTAAATATATTCATTTTTACCAATATTTCGATACTATTTCATGTAGTATCACGATATGTGATTTGGCCTTCAAATATCAGAATTTCGAATAATATTGCATTTTAAGCAAGTTTTCTTGCCTTTTGTTTCGTACGAAAAATCATCGAATTTAGCAATATTTTGACGTTTATCATCCCCTTTTCCTTTATGTGACTTAAACAAAATATCATCGAATTAGGCAATATTTTGCCGTTTTCCACGTTTTTGTGAATTTTCAGTCTATGGGTATTAATTCATATATATATACGATAAAAATGATGCAAACACATAATTGATTAGATAATAACCTTAAATACTTCATTTTCAATCATCTATTTGTTTCTCGTTAAAATACTGAGTAAGATAATGAAAAGGGGAGAAGTTCGGTTTTTATTTCATATATCGACGTTTCAGCCGGATTAGAGCGGTTTTACGTGTACATCTTCCCTCGGTAATATAAACGGAAAATCAAGAACATTTTAGTTAATTCTAATGAAAACTCATTGATTTTTATAATTTGTATTGGAAACAACATCGTCATATGTCTGTTCTTGGATCTAAATAATACGAAACCTCGCTCTATGATTTGAAGTTAAAATCCTCAAATATGGTTAAATATTGACTTTTTTCAAGTTTTTCATGTAGTTTGATATTACGTAAATATATTCATTTTTACCAATATTTCGATACTATTTCATGTAGTATCACGATATGTGATTTGGCCTTCAAATCTCAGAATTTCGCATAATATTCCATTTTAAGCAAGATTTCTTGCCTTTTGTTTCGTACGAAAAATCATCGAATTTAGCAATATTTTGACGTTTATCATCCCCTTTTCCTTTATGTGACTTAAACAAAATATCATCGAATTAGGCAATATTTTGCTGTTTTCCACGTTTTTGTGAATTTTCAGTCTATGGGTATTAATTCATATATATACGATAAAAATTATGCAAACACATAATTGATTAGATAATAACCTTAAATACTTCATTTTCAATCAACTATTTGTTTCTCGTTAAAATACTGAGTAAGATATTGAAAAGGGGAGTAGTTCGGTTTTTATTACAAATATCGACGTTTCAGCCGGAATAGAGCGATTTTCGTGTACATCTTCCATCGGTAATATAAACGGAAATTCAGGAACATTTTAGTTATTACCAATGAAAACACATTGATTTTTATCATTTGTATTGGTAACAACACTGTCATATGTCTTTTCTTGGATCTAAATAATGCGAAACCTCGCTCTATGATTTGAAGTTAAAATCCTCATTTATGGTTAAATATTGAATTTTTCACGTTTTTCATGTAGTTTGATATAACGTAAATATATTCATTTTTACCAATATTTCAATACTATTTCATGTAGTATCACGATATGTGATTTGGACTTCAAATCTCAGAATTTCGCATAATATTGCATTTTAAGCAAGTTTTCTTGCCTTTTGTTTCGTACGAAAAATCATCGAATTTAGCAATATTTTGACGTTTATCATCCTCTTTTCCTTTATGTGACTTAAACAAAATATCATCGAATTAGGCAATATTTTGCCGTTTTCCACGTTTTTGTGAATTTTCAGTCTATGGGTATTAATTCATATATATACGATAAAAATTATGCAAACACATAATTGATTAGATAATAACCTTAAATACTTCATTTTCAATCAACTATTTGTTTCTCGTTAAAATACTGAGTAAGATATTGAAAAGGGGAGAAGTTCGGTTTTTATTGCATATATCGACGTTTCAGCCGGAATAGAGCGATTTTCGTGTACATCTTCCATCGGTAATATAAACGGAAATTCAGGAACATTTTAGTTAATACCAATGAAAACACATTGATTTTTATCATTTGTATTGGTAACAACACTGTCATATGTCTTTTCTTGGATCTAAATAATGCGAAACCTCGCTCTATGATTTGAAGTTAAAATCCTCATATATGGTTAAATATTGACTTTTTTCACGTTTTTCATGTAGTTTGATATAACGTAAATATATTCATTTTTACCAATATTTCGATACTATTTCATGTAGTATCACGATATGTGATTTGGCCTTCAAATCTCAGAATTTCGAATAATATTGCATTTTAAGCAAGTTTTCTTGCCTTTTGTTTCGTACGAAAAATCATCGAATTTAGCAATATTTTGACGTTTATCATCCCCTTTTCCTTTATGTGACTTAAACAAAATATCATCGAATTAGGCAATATTTTGCCGTTTTCCACGTTTTTGTGAATTTTCAGTCTATGGGTATTAATTCATATATATACGATAAAAATGATGCAATCACATAATTGATTAGATAATAACCTTAAATACTTCATTTTCAATCATCTATTTGTTTCTCGTTAAAATACTGAGTAAGATAATGAAAAGGGGAGAAGTTCGGTTTTTATTGCATATATCGACGTTTCAGCCGGATTAGAGCGGTTTTACGTGTACATCTTCCCTCGGTAATATAAACGGAAAATCAAGAACATTTTAGTTAATTCTAATGAAAACACATTGATTTTTATAATTTGCATTGGAAACAACATTGTCATATGTCTGTTCTTGGATCTAAATAATACGAAACCTCGCTCTATGATTTGAAGTTAAAATCCTCAAATATGGTTAAATATTGACTTTTTTCAAGTTTTTCATGTAGTTTGATATTACGTAAATATATTCATTTTTACCAATATTTCGATACTATTTCATGTAGTATCACGATATGTGATTTGGCCTTCAAATCTCAGAATTTCGCATAATATTGCATTTTAAGCAAGATTTCTTGCCTTTTGTTTCGTACGAAAAATCATCGAATTTAGCAATATTTTGACGTTTATCATCCCCTTTTCCTTTATGTGACTTAAACAAAATATCATCGAATTAGGCAATATTTTGCCGTTTTCCACGTTTTTGTGAATTTTCAGTCTATGGGTATTAATTCATATATTTACGATAAAAATGATGCAAACACATAATTGATTAGATAATAACGTTAAATACTTCATTTTCAATCAACTATTTGTTTCTCGTTAAAATACTGAGTAAGATATTGAAAAGGGGAGAAGTTCTGTTTTTATTGCATATATCGACGTTTCAGCCGGAATAGAGCGATTTTCGTGTACGTCTTCCATCGGTAATATAAACGGAAATTCAGGAACATTTTAGTTAATACCAATGAAAACACATTGATTTTTATCATTTGTATTGGTAACAACACTGTCATATGTCTTTTCTTGGATCTAAATAATGCGAAACCTCGCTCTATGATTTGAAGTTAAAATCCTCATATATGGTTAAATATTGACTTTTTTCACGTTTTTCATGTAGTTTGATATAACGTAAATATATTCATTTTTACCAATATTTCGATACTATTTCATGTAGTATCACGATATGTGATTTGGCCTTCAAATCTCAGAATTTCGAATAATATTGCATTTTAAGCAAGTTTTCTTGCCTTTTGTTTCGTACGAAAAATCATCGAATTTAGCAATATTTTGACGTTTATCATCCCCTTTTCCTTTATGTGACTTAAACAAAATATCATCGAATTAGGCAATATTTTGCCGTTTTCCACGTTTTTGTGAATTTTCAGTCTATGGGTATTAATTCATATATATACGATAAAAATGATGCAAACACATAATTGATTAGATAATAACCTTAAATACTTCATTTTCAATCATCTATTTGTTTCTCGTTAAAATACTGAGTAGGATAATGAAAAGGGGAGAAGTTCGGTTTTTATTGCATATATCGACGTTTCAGCCGGATTAGAGCGGTTTTACGTGTACATCTTCCCTCGGTAATATAAACGGAAAATCAAGAACATTTTAGTTAATTCTAATGAAAACACATTGATTTTTATAATTTGCATTGGAAACCACATTGTCATATGTCTGTTCTTGGATCTAAATAATACGAAACCTCGCTCTATGATTTGAAGTTAAAATCCTCAAATATGGTTAAATATTGACTTTTTTCAAGTTTTTCATGTAGTTTGATATTACGTAAATATATTCCTTTTTACCAATATTTCGATACTATTTCATGTAGTATCACGATATGTGATTTGGCCTTCAAATCTCAGAATTTCGCATAATATTGCATTTTAAGCAAGATTTCTTGCCTTTTGTTTCGTACGAAAAATCATCGAATTTAGCAATATTTTGACGTTTATCATCCCCTTTTCCTTTATTTGATTTAAACAAAATATCATCGAAATAGGCAATATTTTGCGGTTTTTCCACGTTTTTGTGAATTTTCACTCTATGGGTATTATTTCATATATATACGATAAAAATTATGCAAATACATAATTGATTAGATAATAACCTTAAATACTTCATTTTCAATCATCTATTTGTTTCTCGTAAAATAGTGAGTAAGATATTGAAAAGGGGAGAAGTTCGGTTTTTATTGCATATATCGACGTTTCAGCCGGATTAGAGCGGTTTTACGTGTACATCTTCCCTCGGTAATATAAACGGAAAATCAGGAACATTTTAGTTAATTCTAATGAAAACACATTCATTTTTATCATTTGTATTGGAAACAACATTGTCATATGTCTTTTCTTGGATCTAAATAATACGAAACCTCTCTCTATGATTTGAAGTTAAAATCCTCAAATATGGTTAAATAGTGACTTTTTTCACGTTTTTCATGTAGTTTGATACTACGTAAATATATTGAGTTATACCAATATTTCGATTCTATTTCATGTAGTATCACGATATGTGATTTGGCCTTCAAATCTCAGAATTTCGCATAATATTGCATTTTAAGCAAGATTTCTTGCCTTTTGTTTCGTACGAAAAATCATCGAATTTAGCAATATTTTGACGTTTATCATCCCCTTTTCCTTTATGTGACTTAAACAAAATATCATCGAATTAGGCAATATTTTGCTGTTTTCCACGTTTTTGTGAATTTTCAGTCTATGGGTATTAATTCATATATATACGATAAAAATTATGCAAACACATAATTGATTAGATAATAACCTTAAATACTTCATTTTCAATCAACTATTTGTTTCTCGTTAAAATACTGAGTAAGATATTGAAAAGGGGAGTAGTTCGGTTTTTATTACATATATCGACGTTTCAGCCGGAATAGAGCGATTTTCGTGTACATCTTCTATCGGTAATATAAACGGAAATTCAGGAACATTTTAGTTAATACCAATGAAAACACATTGATTTTTATCATTTGTATTGGTAACAACACTGTCATATGTCTTTTCTTGGATCTAAATAATGCGAAACCTCGCTCTATGATTTGAAGTTAAAATCCTCATTTATGGTTAAATATAGAATTTTTCACGTTTTTCATGTAGTTTGATATAACGTAAATATATTCATTTTTACCAATATTTCGTTACTATTTCATGTAGTATCACGATATGTGATTTGGACTTCAAATCTCAGAATTTCGCATAATATTGCATTTTAAGCAAGTTTTCTTGCCTTTTGTTTCGTACGAAAAATCATCGAATTTAGCAATATTTTGACGTTTATCATCCTCTTTTCCTTTATGTGACTTAAACAAAATATCATCGAATTAGGCAATATTTTGCCGTTTTCCACGTTTTTGTGAATTTTCAGTCTATGGGTATTAATTCATATATATACGATAAAAATTATGCAAACACATAATTGATTAGATAATAACCTTAAATACTTCATTTTCAATCAACTATTTGTTTCTCGTTAAAATACTGAGTAAGATATTGAAAAGGGGAGAAGTTCTGTTTTTATTGCATATATCGACGTTTCAGCCGGAATAGAGCGATTTTCGTGTACATCTTCCATAGGTAATATAAACGGAAATTCAGGAACATTTTAGTTAATACCAATGAAAACACATTGATTTTTATCATTTGTATTGGTAACAACACTGTCATATGTCTTTTCTTGGATCTAAATAATGCGAAACCTCGCTCTATGATTTGAAGTTAAAATCCTCATATATGGTTAAATATTGACTTTTTTCACGTTTTTCATGTAGTTTGATATAACGTAAATATATTCATTTTTACCAATATTTCGATACTATTTCATGTAGTATCACGATATGTGATTTGGCCTTCAAATCTCAGAATTTCGAATAATATTGCATTTTAAGCAAGTTTTCTTGCCTTTTGTTTCGTACGAAAAATCATCGAATTTAGCAATATTTTGACGTTTATCATCCCCTTTTCCTTTATGTGACTTAAACAAAATATCATCGAATTAGGCAATATTTTGCCGTTTTCCACGTTTTTGTGAATTTTCAGTCTATGGGTATTAATTCATATATATACGATAAAAATGATGCAAACACATAATTGATTAGATAATAACCTTAAATACTTCATTTTCAATCATCTATTTGTTTCTCGTTAAAATACTGAGTAAGATAATGAAAAGGGGAGAAGTTCGGTTTTTATTGCATATATCGACGTTTCAGCCGGATTAGAGCGGTTTTACGTGTACATCTTCCCTCGGTAATATAAACGGAAAATCAAGAACATTTTAGTTAATTCTAATGAAAACACATTGATTTTTATAATTTGCATTGGAAACAACATTGTCATATGTCTGTTTTTGGATCTAAATAATACGAAACCTCGCTCTATGATTTGAAGTTAAAATCCTCAAATATGGTTAAATATTGACTTTTTTCAAGTTTTTCATGTAGTTTGATATTACGTAAATATATTCATTTTTACCAATATTTCGATACTATTTCATGTAGTATCACGATATGTGATTTGGCCTTCAAATCTCAGAATTTCGCATAATATTGCATTTTAAGCAAGATTTCTTGCCTTTTGTTTCGTACGAAAAATCATCGAATTTAGCAATATTTTGACGCTTATCATCCCCTTTTCCTTTATGTGACTTAAACAAAATATCATCGAATTAGGCAATATTTTGCCGTTTTCCACGTTTTTGTGAATTTTCAGTCTATGGGTATTAATTCATATATATACGATAAAAATGATGCAAACACATAATTGATTAGATAATAACCTTAAATACTTCATTTTCAATCAACTATTTGTTTCTCGTTAAAATACTGAGTAAGATATTGAAAAGGGGAGAAGTTCTGTTTTTATTGCATATATCGACGTTTCAGCCGGAATAGAGCGATTTTCGTGTACATCTTCCATCGGTAATATAAACGGAAATTCAGGAACATTTTAGTTAATACCAATGAAAACACATTGATTTTTATCATTTGTATTGGTAACAACACTGTCATATGTCTTTTCTTGGATCTAAATAATGCGAAACCTCGCTCTATGATTTGAAGTTAAAATCCTCATATATGGTTAAATTTTGACTTTTTTCACGTTTTTCATGTAGTTTGATATAACGTAAAGATATTCATTTTTACCAATATTTCGATACTATTTCATGTAGTATCACGATATGTGATTTGGCCTTCAAATCTCAGAATTTCGAATAATATTGCATTTTAAGCAAGTTTTCTTGCCTTTTGTTTCGTACGAAAAATCATCGAATTTAGCAATATTTTGACGTTTATCATCTCCTTTTCCTTTATATGACTTAAACAAAATATCATCGAATTAGGCAATATTTTGCCGTTTTCCACGTTTTTGTGAATTTTCAGTCTATGGGTATTAATTCATATATATACGATAAAAATGATGCAAACACATAATTGATTAGATAATAACCTTAAATACTTCATTTTCAATCATCTATTTGTTTCTCGTTAAAATACTGAGTAAGATAATGAAAAGGGGAGAAGTTCGGTTTTTATTGCATATATCGACGTTTCAGCCGGATTAGAGCGGTTTTACGTGTACATCTTCCCTCGGTAATATAAACGGAAAATCAAGAACATTTTAGTTAATTCTAATGAAAACACATTGATTTTTATAATTTGCATTGGAAACAACATTGTCATATGTCTGTTCTTGGATCTAAATAATACGAAACCTCGCTCTATGATTTGAAGTTAAAATCCTCAAATATGGTTAAATATTGACTTTTTTCAAGTTTTTCATGTAGTTTGATATTACGTAAATATATTCATTTTTACCAATATTTCGATACTATTTCATGTAGTATCACGATATGTGATTTGGCCTTCAAATCTCAGAATTTCGCATAATATTGCATTTTAAGCAAGTTTTCTTGACTTTTGTTTCGTACGAAAAATCATCGAATTTAGCAATATTTTGACGTTTATCATCCCATTTTCCTTTATGTGACTTAAACAAAATATCATCGAATTAGGCAATATTTTGCCGTTTTCTACGCTTTTGTGAATTTTCAGTCTATGGGTATTAATTCATTATATATACTATAAAAATTATGCAAACACATAATTGATTAGATAATAACCTTAAATACTTCATTTTCAATCATCTATTTGTTTCTCGTTAAAATACTGAGTAAGATAATGAAAAGGGGAGAAGTTCTGTTTTTATTGCATATATCGACGTTTCAGCCGGAATAGAGCGATTTTCGTGTAAATCTTCCATCGGTAATATAAACGGAAAATCAGGAACATTTTAGTTAATACTAATGAAAAAACATTGATTTTTATCATTTGTATTGGAAACAACATTGTCATATGTCTTTTCTTGGATCTAAATAATACGAAACCTCGCTCTATGATTTGAAGTTAAAATCCTCAAATATGGTTAAATAGTGACTTTTTCACGTTTTTCATGTAGTTTGATACTACGTAAATATATTCATTTTTACCAATATTTAGATTCTATTTCATGTAGTATCACGATATGTGACTTGGCCTTCAAATCTCAGAATTTCGCATAATATTGCATTTTAAGAAAGTTTTCTTGCCTTTGGTTTCGTACGAAAAATCATCGAATTTAGCAATATTTTGACGTTTATCATCCCCTTTTCCTTTATTTGATTTAAACAAAATATCATCGAAATAGGCAATATTTTGCGGTTTTTCCACGTTTTTGTGAATTTTCACTCTATGGGTATTATTTCATATATATACGATAAAAATTATGCAAACACATAATTGATTAGATAATAACCTTAAATACTTCATTTTCAATCATCTATTTGTTTCTCGTAAAATAGTGAGTAAGATATTGAAAAGGGGAGAAGTTCGGTTTTTATTGCATATATCGACGTTTCAGCCGGATTAGAGCGGTTTTACGTGTACATCTTCCCTCGGTAATATAAACGGAAAATCAGGAACATTTTAGTTAATTCTAATGAAAACACATTCATTTTTATCATTTGTATTGGAAACAACATTGTCATATGTCTTTTCTTGGATCTAAATAATACGAAACCTCTCTCTATGATTTGAAGTTAAAATCCTCAAATATGGTTAAATAGTGACTTTTTTCACGTTTTTCATGTAGTTTGATACTAAGTAAATATATTGAGTTATACCAATATTTCGATTCTATTTCATGTAGTATCACGATATGTGATTTGGCCTTCAAATCTCAGAATTTCGCATAATATTGCATTTTAAGCAAGTTTTCTTGCATTTTGTTTCGTACGAAAAATCATCGAATTTAGCAATATTTTGACGTTTATCATCCCCTTTTCCTTTATGTGACTTAAACAAAATATCATCGAATTAGGCAATATTTTGCTGTTTTCCACGTTTTTGTGAATTTTCAGTCTATGGGTATTAATTCATATATATACGATAAAAATTATGCAAACACATAATTGATTAGATAATAACCTTAAATACTTCATTTTCAATCAACTATTTGTTTCTCGTTAAAATACTGAGTAAGATATTGAAAAGGGGAGTAGTTCGGTTTTTATTACAAATATCGACGTTTCAGCCGGAATAGAGCGATTTTCGTGTACATCTTCCATCGGTAATATAAACGGAAATTCAGGAACATTTTAGTTATTACCAATGAAAACACATTGATTTTTATCATTTGTATTGGTAACAACACTGTCATATGTCTTTTCTTGGATCTAAATAATGCGAAACCTCGCTCTATGATTTGAAGTTAAAATCCTCATTTATGGTTAAATATTGAATTTTTCACGTTTTTCATGTAGTTTGATATAACGTAAATATATTCATTTTTACCAATATTTCAATACTATTTCATGTAGTATCACGATATGTGATTTGGACTTCAAATCTCAGAATTTCGCATAATATTGCATTTTAAGCAAGTTTTCTTGCCTTTTGTTTCGTACGAAAAATCATCGAATTTAGCAATATTTTGACGTTTATCATCCTCTTTTCCTTTATGTGACTTAAACAAAATATCATCGAATTAGGCAATATTTTGCCGTTTTCCACGTTTTTGTGAATTTTCAGTCTATGGGTATTAATTCATATATATACGATAAAAATTATGCAAACACATAATTGATTAGATAATAACCTTAAATACTTCATTTTCAATCAACTATTTGTTTCTCGTTAAAATACTGAGTAAGATATTGAAAAGGGGAGAAGTTCGGTTTTTATTGCATATATCGACGTTTCAGCCGGAATAGAGCGATTTTCGTGTACATCTTCCATCGGTAATATAAACGGAAATTCAGGAACATTTTAGTTAATACCAATGAAAACACATTGATTTTTATCATTTGTATTGGTAACAACACTGTCATATGTCTTTTCTTGGATCTAAATAATGCGAAACCTCGCTCTATGATTTGAAGTTAAAATCCTCATATATGGTTAAATATTGACTTTTTTCACGTTTTTCATGTAGTTTGATATAACGTAAATATATTCATTTTTACCAATATTTCGATACTATTTCATGTAGTATCACGATATGTGATTTGGCCTTCAAATCTCAGAATTTCGAATAATATTGCATTTTAAGCAAGTTTTCTTGCCTTTTGTTTCGTACGAAAAATCATCGAATTTAGCAATATTTTGACGTTTATCATCCCCTTTTCCTTTATGTGACTTAAACAAAATATCATCGAATTAGGCAATATTTTGCCGTTTTCCACGTTTTTGTGAATTTTCAGTCTATGGGTATTAATTCATATATATACGATAAAAATGATGCAATCACATAATTGATTAGATAATAACCTTAAATACTTCATTTTCAATCATCTATTTGTTTCTCGTTAAAATACTGAGTAAGATAATGAAAAGGGGAGAAGTTCGGTTTTTATTGCATATATCGACGTTTCAGCCGGATTAGAGCGGTTTTACGTGTACATCTTCCCTCGGTAATATAAACGGAAAATCAAGAACATTTTAGTTAATTCTAATGAAAACACATTGATTTTTATAATTTGCATTGGAAACAACATTGTCATATGTCTGTTCTTGGATCTAAATAATACGAAACCTCGCTCTATGATTTGAAGTTAAAATCCTCAAATATGGTTAAATATTGACTTTTTTCAAGTTTTTCATGTAGTTTGAAATTACGTAAATATATTCATTTTTACCAATATTTCGATACTATTTCATGTAGTATCACGATATGTGATTTGGCCTTCAAATCTCAGAATTTCGCATAATATTGCATTTTAAGCAAGATTTCTTGCCTTTTGTTTCGTACGAAAAATCATCGAATTTAGCAATATTTTGACGTTTATCATCCCCTTTTCCTTTATGTGACTTAAACAAAATATCATCGAATTAGGCAATATTTTGCCGTTTTCCACGTTTTTGTGAATTTTCAGTCTATGGGTATTAATTCATATATTTACGATAAAAATGATGCAAACACATAATTGATTAGATAATAACCTTAAATACTTCATTTTCAATCAACTATTTGTTTCTCGTTAAAATACTGAGTAAGATATTGAAAAGGGGAGAAGTTCTGTTTTTATTGCATATATCGACGTTTCAGCCGGAATAGAGCGATTTTCGTGTACGTCTTCCATCGGTAATATAAACGGAAATTCAGGAACATTTTAGTTAATACCAATGAAAACACATTGATTTTTATCATTTGTATTGGTAACAACACTGTCATATGTCTTTTCTTGGATCTAAATAATGCGAAACCTCGCTCTATGATTTGAAGTTAAAATCCTCATATATGGTTAAATATTGACTTTTTTCACGTTTTTCATGTAGTTTGATATAACGTAAATATATTCATTTTTACCAATATTTCGATACTATTTCATGTAGTATCACGATATGTGATTTGGCCTTCAAATCTCAGAATTTCGAATAATATTGCATTTTAAGCAAGTTTTCTTGCCTTTTGTTTCGTACGAAAAATCATCGAATTTAGCAATATTTTGACGTTTATCATCCCCTTTTCCTTTATGTGACTTAAACAAAATATCATCGAATTAGGCAATATTTTGCCGTTTTCCACGTTTTTGTGAATTTTCAGTCTATGGGTATTAATTCATATATATACGATAAAAATGATGCAAACACATAATTGATTACTTAATAACCTTAAATACTTCATTTTCAATCATCTATTTGTTTCTCGTTAAAATACTGAGTAGGATAATGAAAAGGGGAGAAGTTCGGTTTTTATTGCATATATCGACGTTTCAGCCGGATTAGAGCGGTTTTACGTGTACATCTTCCCTCGGTAATATAAACGGAAAATCAAGAACATTTTAGTTAATTCTAATGAAAACACATTGATTTTTATAATTTGCATTGGAAACCACATTGTCATATGTCTGTTCTTGGATCTAAATAATACGAAACCTCGCTCTATGATTTGAAGTTAAAATCCTCAAATATGGTTAAATATTGACTTTTTTCAAGTTTTTCATGTAGTTTGATATTACGTAAATATATTCATTTTTACCAATATTTCGATACTATTTCATGTAGTATCACGATATGTGATTTGGCCTTCAAATCTCAGAATTTCGCATAATATTGCATTTTAAGCAAGATTTCTTGCCTTTTGTTTCGTACGAAAAATCATCGAATTTAGCAATATTTTGACGTTTATCATCCCCTTTTCCTTTATTTGATTTAAACAAAATATCATCGAAATAGGCAATATTTTGCGGTTTTTCCACGTTTTTGTGAATTTTCACTCTATGGGTATTATTTCATATATATACGATAAAAATTATGCAAATACATAATTGATTAGATAATAACCTTAAATACTTCATTTTCAATCATCTATTTGTTTCTCGTAAAATAGTGAGTAAGATATTGAAAAGGGGAGAAGTTCGGTTTTTATTGCATATATCGACGTTTCAGCCGGATTAGAGCGGTTTTACGTGTACATCTTCCCTCGGTAATATAAACGGAAAATCAGGAACATTTTAGTTAATTCTAATGAAAACACATTCATTTTTATCATTTGTATTGGAAACAACATTGTCATATGTCTTTTCTTGGATCTAAATAATACGAAACCTCTCTCTATGATTTGAAGTTAAAATCCTCAAATATGGTTAAATAGTGACTTTTTTCACGTTTTTCATGTAGTTTGATACTACGTAAATATATTGAGTTATACCAATATTTCGATTCTATTTCATGTAGTATCACGATATGTGATTTGGCCTTCAAATCTCAGAATTTCGCATAATATTGCATTTTAAGCAAGATTTCTTGCCTTTTGTTTCGTACGAAAAATCATCGAATTTAGCAATATTTTGACGTTTATCATCCCCTTTTCCTTTATGTGACTTAAACAAAATATCATCGAATTAGGCAATATTTTGCTGTTTTCCACGTTTTTGTGAATTTTCAGTCTATGGGTATTAATTCATATATATACGATAAAAATTATGCAAACACATAATTGATTAGATAATAACCTTAAATACTTCATTTTCAATCAACTATTTGTTTCTCGTTAAAATACTGAGTAAGATATTGAAAAGGGGAGTAGTTCGGTTTTTATTACATATATCGACGTTTCAGCCGGAATAGAGCGATTTTCGTGTACATCTTCTATCGGTAATATAAACGGAAATTCAGGAACATTTTAGTTAATACCAATGAAAACACATTGATTTTTATCATTTGTATTGGTAACAACACTGTCATATGTCTTTTCTTGGATCTAAATAATGCGAAACCTCGCTCTATGATTTGAAGTTAAAATCCTCATTTATGGTTAAATATAGAATTTTTCACGTTTTTCATGTAGTTTGATATAACGTAAATATATTCATTTTTACCAATATTTCGTTACTATTTCATGTAGTATCACGATATGTGATTTGGACTTCAAATCTCAGAATTTCGCATAATATTGCATTTTAAGCAAGTTTTCTTGCCTTTTGTTTCGTACGAAAAATCATCGAATTTAGCAATATTTTGACGTTTATCATCCTCTTTTCCTTTATGTGACTTAAACAAAATATCATCGAATTAGGCAATATTTTGCCGTTTTCCACGTTTTTGTGAATTTTCAGTCTATGGGTATTAATTCATATATACGATAAAAATTATGCAAACACATAATTGATTAGATAATAACCTTAAATACTTCATTTTCAATCAACTATTTGTTTCTCGTTAAAATACTGAGTAAGATATTGAAAAGGGGAGAAGTTCTGTTTTTATTGCATATATCGACGTTTCAGCCGGAATAGAGCGATTTTCGTGTACATCTTCCATAGGTAATATAAACGGAAATTCAGGAACATTTTAGTTAATACCAATGAAAACACATTGATTTTTATCATTTGTATTGGTAACAACACTGTCATATGTCTTTTCTTGGATCTAAATAATGCGAAACCTCGCTCTATGATTTGAAGTTAAAATCCTCATATATGGTTAAATATTGACTTTTTTCACGTTTTTCATGTAGTTTGATATAACGTAAATATATTCATTTTTACCAATATTTCGATACTATTTCATGTAGTATCACGATATGTGATTTGGCCTTCAAATCTCAGAATTTCGAATAATATTGCATTTTAAGCAAGTTTTCTTGCCTTTTGTTTCGTACGAAAAATCATCGAATTTAGCAATATTTTGACGTTTATCATCCCCTTTTCCTTTATGTGACTTAAACAAAATATCATCGAATTAGGCAATATTTTGCCGTTTTCCACGTTTTTGTGAATTTTCAGTCTATGGGTATTAATTCATATATATACGATAAAAATGATGCAAACACATAATTGATTAGATAATAACCTTAAATACTTCATTTTCAATCATCTATTTGTTTCTCGTTAAAATACTGAATAAGATAATGAAAAGGGGAGAAGTTCGGTTTTTATTGCATATATCGACGTTTCAGCCGGATTAGAGCGGTTTTACGTGTACATCTTCCCTCGGTAATATAAACGGAAAATCAAGAACATTTTAGTTAATTCTAATGAAAACACATTGATTTTTATAATTTGCATTGGAAACAACATTGTCATATGTCTGTTTTTGGATCTAAATAATACGAAACCTCGCTCTATGATTTGAAGTTAAAATCCTCAAATATGGTTAAATATTGACTTTTTTCAAGTTTTTCATGTAGTTTGATATTACGTAAATATATTCATTTTTACCAATATTTCGATACTATTTCATGTAGTATCACGATATGTGATTTGGCCTTCAAATCTCAGAATTTCGCATAATATTGCATTTTAAGCAAGATTTCTTGCCTTTTGTTTCGTACGAAAAATCATCGAATTTAGCAATATTTTGACGCTTATCATCCCCTTTTCCTTTATGTGACTTAAACAAAATATCATCGAATTAGGCAATATTTTGCCGTTTTCCACGTTTTTGTGAATTTTCAGTCTATGGGTATTAATTCATATATATACGATAAAAATGATGCAAACACATAATTGATTAGATAATAACCTTAAATACTTCATTTTCAATCAACTATTTGTTTCTCGTTAAAATACTGAGTAAGATATTGAAAAGGGGAGAAGTTCTGTTTTTATTGCATATATCGACGTTTCAGCCGGAATAGAGCGATTTTCGTGTACATCTTCCATCGGTAATATAAACGGAAATTCAGGAACATTTTAGTTAATACCAATGAAAACACATTGATTTTTATCATTTGTATTGGTAACAACACTGTCATATGTCTTTTCTTGGATCTAAATAATGCGAAACCTCGCTCTATGATTTGAAGTTAAAATCCTCATATATGGTTAAATTTTGACTTTTTTCACGTTTTTCATGTAGTTTGATATAACGTAAAGATATTCATTTTTACCAATATTTCGATACTATTTCATGTAGTATCACGATATGTGATTTGGCCTTCAAATCTCAGAATTTCGAATAATATTGCATTTTAAGCAAGTTTTCTTGCCTTTTGTTTCGTACGAAAAATCATCGAATTTAGCAATATTTTGACGTTTATCATCTCCTTTTCCTTTATGTGACTTAAACAAAATATCATCGAATTAGGCAATATTTTGCCGTTTTCCACGTTTTTGTGAATTTTCAGTCTATGGGTATTAATTCATATATATACGATAAAAATGATGCAAACACATAATTGATTAGATAATAACCTTAAATACTTCATTTTCAATCATCTATTTGTTTCTCGTTAAAATACTGAGTAAGATAATGAAAAGGGGAGAAGTTCGGTTTTTATTGCATATATCGACGTTTCAGCCGGATTAGAGCGGTTTTACGTGTACATCTTCCCTCGGTAATATAAACGGAAAATCAAGAACATTTTAGTTAATTCTAATGAAAACACATTGATTTTTATAATTTGCATTGGAAACAACATTGTCATATGTCTGTTCTTGGATCTAAATAATACGAAACCTCGCTCTATGATTTGAAGTTAAAATCCTCAAATATGGTTAAATATTGACTTTTTTCAAGTTTTTCATGTAGTTTGATATTACGTAAATATATTCATTTTTACCAATATTTCGATACTATTTCATGTAGTATCACGATATGTGATTTGGCCTTCAAATCTCAGAATTTCGCATAATATTGCATTTTAAGCAAGTTTTCTTGACTTTTGTTTCGTACGAAAAATCATCGAATTTAGCAATATTTTGACGTTTATCATCCCATTTTCCTTTATGTGACTTAAACAAAATATCATCGAATTAGGCAATATTTTGCCGTTTTCTACGCTTTTGTGAATTTTCAGTCTATGGGTATTAATTCATTATATATACTATAAAAATTATGCAAACACATAATTGATTAGATAATAACCTTAAATACTTCATTTTCAATCATCTATTTGTTTCTCGTTAAAATACTGAGTAAGATAATGAAAAGGGGAGAAGTTCTGTTTTTATTGCATATATCGACGTTTCAGCCGGAATAGAGCGATTTTCGTGTAAATCTTCCATCGGTAATATAAACGGAAAATCAGGAACATTTTAGTTAATACTAATGAAAAAACATTGATTTTTATCATTTGTATTGGAAACAACATTGTCATATGTCTTTTCTTGGATCTAAATAATACGAAACCTCGCTCTATGATTTGAAGTTAAAATCCTCAAATATGGTTAAATAGTGACTTTTTCACGTTTTTCATGTAGTTTGATACTACGTAAATATATTCATTTTTACCAATATTTAGATTCTATTTCATGTAGTATCACGATATGTGACTTGGCCTTCAAATCTCAGAATTTCGCATAATATTGCATTTTAAGAAAGTTTCTTGCCTTTGGTTTCGTACGAAAAATCATCGAATTTAGCAATATTTTGACGTTTATCATCCCCTTTTCCTTTATTTGATTTAAACAAAATATCATCGAAATAGGCAATATTTTGCGGTTTTTCCACGTTTTTGTGAATTTTCACTCTATGGGTATTATTTCATATATATACGATAAAAATTATGCAAACACATAATTGATTAGATAATAACCTTAAATACTTCATTTTCAATCATCTATTTGTTTCTCGTAAAATAGTGAGTAAGATATTGAAAAGGGGAGAAGTTCGGTTTTTATTGCATATATCGACGTTTCAGCCGGATTAGAGCGGTTTTACGTGTACATCTTCCCTCGGTAATATAAACGGAAAATCAGGAACATTTTAGTTAATTCTAATGAAAACACATTCATTTTTATCATTTGTATTGGAAACAACATTGTCATATGTCTTTTCTTGGATCTAAATAATACGAAACCTCTCTCTATGATTTGAAGTTAAAATCCTCAAATATGGTTAAATAGTGACTTTTTTCACGTTTTTCATGTAGTTTGATACTAAGTAAATATATTGAGTTATACCAATATTTCGATTCTATTTCATGTAGTATCACGATATGTGATTTGGCCTTCAAATCTCAGAATTTCGCATAATATTGCATTTTAAGCAAGTTTTCTTGCATTTTGTTTCGTACGAAAAATCATCGAATTTAGCAATATTTTGACGTTTATCATTCTCTTTTCCTTTATGTGACTTAAACAAAATATCATCAAATTAGGCAATATTTTGCCGTTTTCCACGTTTTTGTGAATTTTCAGTCTATGGGTATTAATTGATATATATACGATAAAAATGATGCAAACACATAATTGATTAGATAATAACTTTAAATACTTCATTTTCAATCATCTATTTGTTTCTCGTTAAAATACTGAGTAAGATAATGAAAAGGGGAGAAGTTCGGTTTTTATTTCATATATCGACGTTTCAGCCGGAATAGAGCGATTTTCGTGTACATCTTCCATCGGTAATATAAACGGAAATTCAGGAACATTTTAGTTAATACCAATGAAAACACATTGATTTTTATCATTTGTATTGGTAACAACACTGTCATATGTCTTTTCTTGGATCTAAATAATGCGAAACCTCGCTCTATGATTTGAAGTTAAAATCCTCATATATGGTTAAATGTTGACTTTTTTCACGTTTTTCATGTAGTTTGATATAACGTAAATATATTCATTTTTACCAATATTTCGATACTATTTCATTTAGTATCACGATATGTGATTTGGCCTTCAAATCTCAGAATTTCGCATAATATTGCATTTTAAGCAAGTTTTCTTGCCTTTTGTTTCGTACGAAAAATCATCGAATTTAGCAATATTTTGACGTTTATCATCCCCTTTTCCTTTATGTGACTTAAACAAAATATCATCGAATTAGGCAATATTTTGCCGTTTTCCACGTTTTTGTGAATATTCAGTCTATGGGTATTAATTCATATATATACGATAAAAATGATGCAAACACATAATTGATTAGATAATAACTTTAAATACTTAATTTTCAATCATCTATTTGTTTCTCGTTAAAATACTGAGTAAGATAATGAAAAGGGGAGAAGTTCGGTTTTTATTTCATATATCGACGTTTCAGCCGGATTAGAGCGGTTTTACGTGTACATCTTCCCTCGGTAATATAAACGGAAAATCAAGAACATTTTAGTTAATTCTAATGAAAACACATTGATTTTTATAATTTGTATTGGAAACAACATCGTCATATGTCTATTCTTGGATCTAAATAATACGAAACCTCGCTCTATGATTTGAAGTTAAAATCCTCAAATATGGTTAAATATTGACTTTTTTCAAGTTTTT
This sequence comes from Procambarus clarkii, assembly GCF_040958095.1. Classification (NCBI taxonomy): domain Eukaryota; kingdom Metazoa; phylum Arthropoda; class Malacostraca; order Decapoda; family Cambaridae; genus Procambarus; species Procambarus clarkii. The sequence goes on along the minus strand of NC_091227.1, from coordinate 701,577 downwards.
CATGTAGTTTGATATTACGTAAATATATTCATTTTTACCAATATTTCGATACTATTTCATGTAGTATCACGATATGTGATTTGGCCTTCAAATCTCAGAATTTCGCATAATATTGCATTTTAAGCAAGATTTCTTGCCTTTTGTTTCGTACGAAAAATCATCGAATTTAGCAATATTTTGACGTTTATCATCCCCTTTTCCTTTATGTGACTTAAACAAAATATCATCGAATTAGGCAATATTTTGCTGTTTTCCACGTTTTTGTGAATTTTCAGTCTATGGGTATTAATTCATATATATACGATAAAAATTATGCAAACACATAATTGATTAGATAATAACCTTAAATACTTCATTTTCAATCAACTATTTGTTTCTCGTTAAAATACTGAGTAAGATATTGAAAAGGGGAGTAGTTCGGTTTTTATTACATATATCGACGTTTCAGCCGGAATAGAGCGATTTTCGTGTACATCTTCCCTCGGTAATATAAACGGAAATTCAGGAACATTTTAGTTAATACCAATGAAAACACATTGATTTTTATCATTTGTATTGGTAACAACACTGTCATATGTCTTTTCTTGGATCTAAATAATGCGAAACCTCGCTCTATGATTTGAAGTTAAAATCCTCATTTATGGTTAAATATTGAATTTTTCACGTTTTTCATGTAGTTTGATATAACGTAAATATATTCATTTTTACCAATATTTCGATACTATTTCATGTAGTATCACGATATGTGATTTGGCCTTCAAATCTCAGAATTTCGAATAATATTGCATTTTAAGCAAGTTTTCTTGCCTTTTGTTTCGTACGAAAAATCATCGAATTTAGCAATATTTTGACGTTTATCATCTCCTTTTCCTTTATGTGACTTAAACAAAATATCATCGAATTAGGCAATATTTTGCCGTTTTCTACGCTTTTGTGAATTTTCAGTCTATGGGTATTAATTCATTATATATACTATAAAAATTATGCAAACACATAATTGATTAGATAATAACCTTAAATACTTCATTTTCAATCATCTATTTGTTTCTCGTTAAAATACTGAGTAAGATAATGAAAAGGGGAGAAGTTCTGTTTTTATTGCATATATCGACGTTTCAGCCGGAATAGAGCGATTTTCGTGTAAATCTTCCATCGGTAATATAAACGGAAAATCAGGAACATTTTAGTTAATACTAATGAAAAAACATTGATTTTTATCATTTGTATTGGAAACAACATTGTCATATGTCTTTTCTTGGATCTAAATAATACGAAACCTCGCTCTATGATTTGAAGTTAAAATCCTCAAATATGGTTAAATAGTGACTTTTTCACGTTTTTCATGTAGTTTGATACTACGTAAATATATTCATTTTTACCAATATTTAGATTCTATTTCATGTAGTATCACGATATGTGACTTGGCCTTCAAATCTCAGAATTTCGCATAATATTGCATTTTAAGAAAGTTTTCTTGCCTTTGGTTTCGTACGAAAAATCATCGAATTTAGCAATATTTTGACGTTTATCATCCCCTTTTCCTTTATTTGATTTAAACAAAATATCATCGAAATAGGCAATATTTTGCGGTTTTTCCACGTTTTTGTGAATTTTCACTCTATGGGTATTAATTCATATATATACGATAAAAATGATGCAAACACATAATTGATTAGATAATAACTTTAAATACTTCATTTTCAATCATCTATTTGTTTCTCGTTAAAATACTGAGTAAGATAATGAAAAGGGGAGAAGTTCAGTTTTTATTTCATATATCGACGTTTCAGCCGGAATAGAGCGATTTTCGTGTACATCTTCCATCGGTAATATAAACGGAAATTCAGGAACATTTTAGTTAATACCAATGAAAACACATTGATTTTTATCATTTGTATTGGTAACAACACTGTCATATGTCTTTTCTTGGATCTAAATAATGCGAAACCTCGCTCTATGATTTGAAGTTAAAATCCTCATATATGGTTAAATGTTGACTTTTTTCACGTTTTTCATGTAGTTTGATATAACGTAAATATATTCATTTTTACCAATATTTCGATACTATTTCATTTAGTATCACGATATGTGATTTGGCCTTCAAATCTCAGAATTTCGCATAATATTGCATTTTAAGCAAGTTTTCTTGCCTTTTGTTTCGTACGAAAAATCATCGAATTTAGCAATATTTTGACGTTTATCATCCCCTTTTCCTTTATGTGACTTAAACAAAATATCATCGAATTAGGCAATATTTTGCCGTTTTCCACGTTTTTGTGAATATTTAGTCTATGGGTATTAATTCATATATATACGATAAAAATGATGCAAACACATAATTGATTAGATAATAACTTTAAATACTTCATTTTCAATCATCTATTTGTTTCTCGTTAAAATACTGAGTAAGATAATGAAAAGGGGAGAAGTTCGGTTTTTATTTCATATATCGACGTTTCAGCCGGATTAGAGCGGTTTTACGTGTACATCTTCCCTCGGTAATATAAACGGAAAATCAAGAACATTTTAGTTAATTCTAATGAAAACACATTGATTTTTATAATTTGTATTGGAAACAACATCGTCATATGTCTATTCTTGGATCTAAATAATACGAAACCTCGCTCTATGATTTGAAGTTAAAATCCTCAAATATGGTTAAATATTGACTTTTTTCAAGTTTTTCATGTAGTTTGATATTACGTAAATATATTCATTTTTACCAATATTTCGATACTATTTCATGTAGTATCACGATATGTGATTTGGCTTTCAAATCTCAGAATTTCGCATAATATTGCATTTTAAGCAAGATTTCTTGCCTTTTGTTTCGTACGAAAAATCATCGAATTTAGCAATATTTTGACGTTTATCATCCCCTTTTCCTTTATGTGACTTAAACAAAATATCATCGAATTAGGCAATATTTTGCTGTTTTCCACGTTTTTGTGAATTTTCAGTCTATGGGTATTAATTCATATATATACGAAAAAAATTATGCAAACACATAATTGATTAGATAATAACCTTAAATACTTCATTTTCAATCAACTATTTGTTTCTCGTTAAAATACTGAGTAAGATATTGAAAAGGGGAGTAGTTCGGTTTTTATTACATATATCGACGTTTCAGCCGGAATAGAGCGATTTTCGTGTACATCTTCCCTCGGTAATATAAACGGAAATTCAGGAACATTTTAGTTAATACCAATGAAAACACATTGATTTTTATCATTTGTATTGGTAACAACACTGTCATATGTCTTTTCTTGGATCTAAATAATGCGAAACCTCGCTCTATGATTTGAAGTTAAAATCCTCATTTATGGTTAAATATTGAATTTTTCACGTTTTTCATGTAGTTTGATATAACGTAAATATATTCATTTTTACCAATATTTCGATACTATTTCATGTAGTATCACGATATGTGATTTGGACTTCAAATCTCAGAATTTCGCATAATATTGCATTTTAAGCAAGTTTTCTTGCCTTTTGTTTCGTACCAAAAATCATCGAATTTAGCAATATTTTGACGTTTATCATCCTCTTTTCCTTTATGTGACTTAAACAAAATATCATCGAATTAGGCAATATTTTGCCGTTTTCCACGTTTTTGTGAATTTTCAGTCTATGGGTATTAATTCATATATATACGATAAAAATGATGCAAACACATAATTGATTACATAATAACCTTAAATACTTCATTTTCAATCATCTATTTGTTTCTCGTTAAAATACTGAGTAAGATAATGAAAAGGGGAGAAGTTCGGTTTTTATTGCATATATCGACGTTTCAGCCGGATTAGAGCGGTTTTACGTGTACATCTTCCCTCGGTAATATAAACGGAAAATCAAGAACATTTTAGTTAATTCTAATGAAAACACATTGATTTTTATAATTTGCATTGGAAACAACATTGTCATATGTCTGTTCTTGGATCTAAATAATACGAAACCTCGCTCTATGATTTGAAGTTAAAATCCTCATATATGGTTAAATATTGACTTTTTTCACGTTTTTCATGTAGTTTGATATAACGTAAATATATTCATTTATACCAATATTTCGATACTATTTCATGTAGTATCACGATATGTGATTTGGCCTTCAAATCTCAGAATTTCGCATAATATTGCATTTTAAGCAAGTTTTCTTGACTTTTGTTTCGTACGAAAAATCATCGAATTTAGCAATATTTTGACGTTTATCATCCCATTTTCCTTTATGTGACTTAAACAAAATATCATCGAATTAGGCAATATTTTGCCGTTTTCTACGCTTTTGTGAATTTTCAGTCTATGGGTATTAATTCATTATATATACTATAAAAATTATGCAAACACATAATTGATTCGATAATAACCTTAAATACTTCATTTTCAATCATCTATTTGTTTCTCGTTAAAATACTGAGTAAGATAATTAAAAGGGGAGAAGTTCTGTTTTTATTGCATATATCGACGTTTCAGCCGGAATAGAGCGATTTTCGTGTAAATCTTCCATCGGTAATATAAACGGAAAATCAGGAACATTTTAGTTAATAATAATGAAAAAACATTGATTTTTATCATTTGTATTGGAAACAACATTGTCATATGTCTTTTCTTGGATCTAAATAATACGAAACCTCGCTCTATGATTTGAAGTTAAAATCCTCAAATATGGTTAAATAGTGACTTTTTTCACGTTTTTCATGTAGTTTGATACTACGTAAATATATTCATTTTTACCAATATTTAGATTCTATTTCATGTAGTATCACGATATGTGACTTGGCCTTCAAATCTCAGAATTTCGCATAATATTGCATTTTAAGAAAGTTTTCTTGCCTTTGGTTTCGTACGAAAAATCATCGAATTTAGCAATATTTTGACGTTTATCATCCCCTTTTCCTTTATGTGACTTAAACAAAATATCATCGAATTAGGCAATATTTTGCTGTTTTCCACGTTTTTGTGAATTTTCAGTCTATGGGTATTAATTCATATATATACGATAAAAATTATGCAAACACATAATTGATTAGATAATAACCTTAAATACTTCATTTTCAATCAACTATTTGTTTCTCGTTAAAATACTGAGTAAGTTATTGAAAAGGGGAGTAGTTCGGTTTTTATTACATATATCGACGTTTCAGCCGGAATAGAGCGATTTTCGTGTACATCTTCCATCGGTAATATAAACGGAAATTCAGGAACATTTTAGTTAATACCAATGAAAACACATTGATTTTTATCATTTGTATTGGTAACAACACTGTCATATGTCTTTTCTTGGATCTAAATAATGCGAAACCTCGCTCTATGATTTGAAGTTAAAATCCTCATTTATGGTTAAATATTGAATTTTTCACGTTTTTCATGTAGTTTGATATAACGTAAATATATTCATTTTTACCAATATTTCGATACTATTTCATGTAGTATCACGATATGTGATTTGGACTTCAAATCTCAGAATTTCGCATAATATTGCATTTTAAGCAAGTTTTCTTGTCTTTTGTTTCGTACGAAAAATCATCGAATTTAGCAATATTTTGACGTTTATCATCCTCTTTTCCTTTATGTGACTTAAACAAAATATCATCGAATTAGGCAATATTTTGCCGTTTTCCACGTTTTTGTGAATTTTCAGTCTATGGGTATTAATTCATATATATACGATAAAAATTATGCAAACACATAATTGATTAGATAATAACCTTAAATACTTCATTTTCAATCAACTATTTGTTTCTCGTTAAAATACTGAGTAAGATATTGAAAAGGGGAGAAGTTCGGTTTTTATTGCATATATCGACGTTTCAGCCGGAATAGAGCGATTTTCGTGTACATCTTCCATCGGTAATATAAACGGAAATTCAGGAACATTTTAGTTAATACCAATGAAAACACATTGATTTTTATCATTTGTATTGGTAACAACACTGTCATATGTCTTTTCTTGGATCTAAATAATGCGAAACCTCGCTCTATGATTTGAAGTTAAAATCCTCATATATGGTTAAATATTGACTTTTTTCACGTTTTTCATGTAGTTTGTTATAACGTAAATATATTCATTTTTACCAATATTTCGATACTATTTCATGTAGTATCACGATATGTGATTTGGCCTTCAAATCTCAGAATTTCGAATAATATTGCATTTTAAGCAAGTTTTCTTGCCTTTTGTTTCGTACGAAAAATCATCGAATTTAGCAATATTTTGACGTTTATCATCCCCTTTTCCTTTATGTGACTTAAACAAAATATCATCGAATTAGGCAATATTTTGCCGTTTTCCACGTTTTTGTGAATTTTCAGTCTATGGGTATTAATTCATATATATACGATAAAAATGATGCAAACACATAATTGATTAGATAATAACCT